>NC_140683.1:765000-970000 GCF_054131305.1 Coturnix japonica
TTCCCTTCCCTTCCCTTCCCTTCCCTTCCCTTCCCTTCCCTTCCCTTCCCTTCCCTTCCCTTCCCTTCCCTTCCCTTCCCTTCCCTTCCCTTCCCTTCCCTTCCCTTCCCTTCCCTTCCCTTCCCTTCCCTTCCCTTCCCTTCCCTTCCCTTCCCTTCCCTTCTTCTCTTTCTCCTCGTCGCCCGCACGTGAGTAGGCCCGGCCTGGCCTGGACCGGCACGGCCTCTGTCACAAAGAAGGGGGTCGCTTGCGTGGCCGGGGGTTCGTGACAGGGTTGCGGGTATGCGGGTAGACCTGGCTGCCGGCGCCTGATCTTCCCGGCACTGCGTCTGTCTTCCACCTTCCCCCCCCCCAGTCCACACCGCACGAGCGGGAACCCGACCCGTACCCGACGGCGGCCCGCCTCCGCCTGCCCCTACCCCGGCCCTCGCCCACAACCCGCCCTCTTCTGGACGCATCTCGCCCGACCGGCCCGCAACCATGTTTTTTTATTTGTTTGTTTGTCTTTGTTTTTGTTTTTTTTTTTTTTTGTTTGGTCGGTCGGTCACTCGCTCGGTTTTTTTTTGGACCCGAATGGCCCGTTTGGTTTTTTTCTTTTCTTTCCTTTTTCCGCCGGGGTGCTCCTGACGGCCCGGCCCAATGGCGGCTCGACTCGGCGACCGGAGCCCGCCAAAACGCCTCGCCACCCCCGAGCCCCACTGCCACCACCGCCACCACCGCCAGAACCTCCTCCTCCCGCCGAAAATCCCACGTACCGTTCCACCTCATCTGCCGGCTGGGTGAGAGGCTAGGCACGAACCCCGGGGGGGAGTAAGGGGGGGGGCACGGCGTCGCTGCCCGTGCGGCTTGCGTGTAACTGCCAGGTCTACCCGCTTTCGGCTAGGCTTTGCCGCCCTGTGAGATTGGGGGGCGCTAAAGCTCCGGAGCTTGCTGGGGGGTCGCTGTAGTTTCTTACCTACTGCTACGTCGATGTAGAGCGCCGCTTACCCTCGGCGCCGCTGCCGGTAGTCGGCGCCGTTCTTTTCCGAAGCAGTTTTTTCTTACGCCTTCCGTTTTCGTCTGCAGGAGTGAGCGCGTGCTCGTCTCCAGAGGCGGCAACGAGCGGGCGCAGGCGAGCGCGGTTGAGCGCCGGGCTGTGGAGTTTTTCGGTTGCGGCTTCCCGCCGCTCTTTCGCAATCCCTCGCCACGCGGCCTGCCCGCAGTCCGGATTTCCGGCTCGAACGGACCCCGCTCAAGTGCGCCGGCACGGTCCAACCGCTCCCGGCGGGCACCGCTCAGCTCGGACGTTCCTCGGAATCAGCCAAATGTCGCTCCCGTGGCGTCTCTGCAGGCAAAAACGCATAGCCGGCGCCGCAAAGCTCGCGAGCCGCACCGAGCCGGGGAAACCGTGCCGTGGAGCAGCTGTGGGGCACATGTGGGTCAGATCTATGGGGTAGGAGCTGCTGTGCGGCTGACGTGGGTCAGATCTATGAGCAGGAGGTGATGTAGGGAAGATTTGGGTCTGATCTATGGGTTAGGAACTGCTGTGGTTCTGATCTATGAGGCAGGAGCAGCTGTGGGGCACATGTGGGTCAGATGTATGGGTTAGGTGCTGCTTTGGGGAAAATGTGGGTCAGATCTATGGGGCAGGAGCTACTGTGGGTCAGATTTGGGTCAGATCTATGGGGCAGGAGCTGCTGTGGGGCTGCTGTGGGTCAGATTTATGACTCAGGAGCTGCTGTGTGGCAGATGTGGGTCAGACCTATGGGGCAGGAGCTGCAGAGGGGATGATGTAGGTCAGATCTAGGGGGCAGGATTTGCTGTGGGGCAGATGAGGGACGTATCTATGCTGCAAAATCTGCTGTTGGACTGATGTGAGTCAGATCTATGAGTTTGGAGCTGCTGTGGGGCACATCTGGGTCAGATCTATGGGCCAGGAGCTGCTGCGGGGCTGATTTGAGTCAGATCTATGGGTCAGCAGCTGCTGTGGGTCTGATGTGGGTCAGATCTATGGGGCAGGAGCTGCTGTGGAGCAGATGTGGGTCAGATCTATGGGGCAGGGGCTGCTGTGGGGCAGATGTGGGTCAGATCTATGGGGCAGGAGCTGCTGTGGGTCAGATGTGGGTCAGATCTATAGGTCAGGAGCTGCTGTGGCTGCTGTGGGTCAGTTCTATGGGGCAGGAGATGCTGTGGGGCTGATGTGGGTCAAATAAATGGGGCAGAGCTGCTCTGGGGCACATGTGGGTCAGATCTATGGAGCAGGAGCTGCTGTGGGGCAGATGTGAATCAGATCTATAGGGCAGGAGCTGCTGTGGGTCAGATCTATGGAGTGGGAACTGCTGTGGGGCACATGTGATTTAGATCTATGGGGCAGGAGATGGTGTGGGGAAGATTTGGGTCAGATGTATGGGGCAGGAGCTGATGTGGGGCTGATGTTGGTCAGATCTATAGGGCAGGAGCTGCTGTGGGGCTGATGTGGGTAAGATCTATGGGGCAGCAGCTGTTGTGGGGCTGATGGGGGTCAGATCTATGGGGCAGGAGCTACTGTGTGGCTGATGGGGGTCAGATCTATGGGGCAGGAGCTACTGTGGGGCTGATGTGGGTCAAATCAATGGGGCAGAGCTGCTCTTGGGAACATGTGGGTCAGATCTATGGGGCAGGAGCTGCTGTGAGGCTAATGTGGGTCAGATCTATAGGGCAGGAGCTGCTGTGGGGCTGATGTGGGTTAGATCTATGGGGCAGGAGCTGCTGTGGGGCTGATGTGGGTCAGATCTATAGGGCAGGAGCTGCTGTGTGGCTGATGTGGGTCAGATCCTTTGGGCTGAAGCTGCTGTGGGTCATATCTATTGGGCAGCAGCTGCTTTACATATGATGTGTGTCAGATCTATGGGGCAGGAGCTGCTGTGGGGCTGATGTGGGTTAGATCTATGGGGCAGGAGCTGTTGTGGGGCTGATGGGGGTCAGATCTATGGGGCAGGAGCTGCTCTGGGGCTGATGGGGGTCAGATCTATAGGGCAGGAGCTGCTGTGGGGCTGATGAGGGTCAGATCTATGGGGCAGGAGCTGCTGTGGGGCTGATGTGGGTTAGATGTATGGGGCAGGAGCTGTTGTGGGGCTGATGGGGGTCAGATCTATGGGGCAGGAGCTGCTGTGGGGCTGATGGGGGTCAGATCTATGGGGCAGGAGCTGCTGTGGGGCTGATGTTGGTCTGATCTATGGGGCAGGAGCTGCTGTGCGACAGATGTGGGTCAGATCTATGGAGCAGGTGCTGCTGTGCGACATATGTGGGTCAGATCTATGGGGCAGGATCTGCTGTGGGGCTGATGTGGGAAAGATCTATGGGGCAGGAGATTCTTTGGGGCAGATGTGTGTCAGATCTATGGGGCAGGAGTTGCTGTGGGGCTGATGTGGGTCAGATCCTTGGGGCTGAAGCTGCTGTGGGTCATATCTATTGGGCAGCAGCTGCTTTACATATGATGTGTGTCAGATCTATGGGGCAGGAGCTGCTGTGGGGCTGATGTGGGTTAGATCTATGAGGCAGGAGCTGTTGTGGGGCTGATGGGGGTCAGATCTATGGGGCAGGAGCTGCTGTGAGGCTGATGTGGGTCAGATCTATAGGGCAGGAGCTGCTGCGGTGCTGATTTGGGTCAGATCTATGGGGCAGGAGCTGCTGTGGGGCTGATGTGGGTAAGATCTATGGGGCAGCAGCTGTTGTGGGGCTGATGGGGGTCAGATCTATGGGGCAGGAGCTACTGTGTGGCTGATGGGGGTCAGATCTATGGGGCAGGAGCTACTGTGGGGCTGATGTGGGTCAAATCAATGGGGCAGAGCTGCTCTTGGGAACATGTGGGTCAGATCTATGGGGCAGGAGCTGCTGTGAGGCTGATGTGGGTCAGATCTATAGGGCAGGAGCTGCTGTGGGGCTGATGTGGGTTAGATCTATGGGGCAGGAGCTGCTGTGGGGCTGATGTGGGTCAGATCTATAGGGCAGGAGCTGCTGTGTGGCTGATGTGGGTCAGATCCTTTGGGCTGAAGCTGCTGTGGGTCATATCTATTGGGCAGCAGCTGCTTTACATATGATGTGTGTCAGATCTATGGGGCAGGAGCTGCTGTGGGGCTGATGTGGGTTAGATCTATGGGGCAGGAGCTGTTGTGGGGCTGATGGGGGTCAGATCTATGGGGCAGGAGCTGCTCTGGGGCTGATGGGGGTCAGATCTATAGGGCAGGAGCTGCTGTGGGGCTGATGAGGGTCAGATCTATGGGGCAGGAGCTGCTGTGGGGCTGATGTGGGTTAGATGTATGGGGCAGTGTCACGGTTTGAACTAAAAATCTACCTGCGTCCGTGACAGGGGGCCGTGGGCCCCGGAGGGGCCCTAGGCCGAAAAGAAAAAAGTTAATTAGGAAAAGAAAACAGCGGCAACGATCTAAGGAGGCACACTTATTTACTAAATACTATATCGAAATACAGGATAACACAATATAATACAATATAATTGAAAATTGAGCTAACGAATCAAGCAAAATAGGAGAGAGAATGAGTCCCGTAACCGAGAGGCCTACTGTAAATCTAGGCGAACGGCTGAAGGCTCCCACACACTCCCCTGAACGCCAGAACTCGAAAGACCTCAGTCTGTTCTGCGACAGAGTTAATATAGAGTCCAGGTCCCGTGACCTATCGTGTTGTTCCCTGGGAGATGTAGTCTTCTTCCGTAAGTTGCAGATTCAGTAAAATTATTCATGCTTTATATGATGTTATGATGTGGAATACTGATAGCAAAAATTACAAAATTATTAAACCATGACATTCCACCCCTTATTCTACATCATTACATTATATTTATACATACATACACACTCATATGTATAATTGTGAATAATCAGCAACCTTATTTTTTCTCAACAATCTATATTTATTCCATACAAATCCCTAAGTTGAGAACAAAACTCTATAACCTAATTTACTATTTATTAATTTTGAGAAAATGGCAAAACTGCCAGAAAAAGGAAAACATGTCAGCGGTAGAGGGGAGGGGAAAGGCAGCGCTAGTAGGGCGTCCCCCACATCAAGGTGCACTCATCCTTTCCCAGCCACCACAGCAGATTTCCTTTTGACTTATACTTCTTTCCATGTGTGCTCTACACATGCATGGCCAGTGCAGGATATAGAGTCCAGATGGAAAACTTGCTTACAGAATGCCTAATTAAGGTATATAGAGAAAAAGTGTTTCCTTAACATTAATCCACTCTATCTTAAGTCCTATACCTAATTGAACTATTCTGTACCTAATTGAAATATTTTCTGAGACTCTACCTATATATCTACAGGAAAATCATTGGCTGCACTCCCCCAACATCAAATTCCCTTGTGGTACACATTGAACATTCCCATTTTTGTCCATCACCCACCATGTGCACCCAGGTCCCTGGGCAAAGACAGTACCCCGGAGAGGTTTGCCCTTTCCAGACGCTGGAAGGACCCAAACTGTTTTTCCCAACACACTCTTTATGTGTACTACAGGAACCTTATCTCCCTCCACGGTACGTAGGGAGCTGGATTGGTTAGGACCATTACGATTACTAGATCCTCGAGTGTTGACCAACCAGGTGGCTTCTGCTAAATGGTTCTCCCAATTTTTATACGTTCCGCCACCCATTGCTTTCAACATAGTTTTCAACAACCCATTGAATCGTTCAATCTTACCAGAAGCTGGTGCATGATAGGGAATATGGTAAATCCACTCAATGCCATGATTTTTGGCCCAAGTGGTTACAAGGGAATTTTTAAAATGGGTCCCATTATCTGATTCAATTCTTTCTGGAGTGCCATGCCGCCACAGGATTTGCTTTTCCAACCCTAATATGGTGTTTCGGGCGGTAGCATGGGGTACTGCGTATGTTTCGAGCCACCCAGTGGTTGCCTCCACCATGGTGAGTACATAACGCTTACCATTGCGAGATCGTGGCAAGGTGATATAATCAACCTGCCATGCCTCTCCATATTTATACTTTTGCCATCGCCCTTCCCCCCAAATAGGTTTCATCCTCTTGGCTTGTTTAATTATGGCGCATGTTTCACAATCATGAATTACTTGAGAAATAGCATCCATAGTTAAGTCCACCCCTCGGTCTCTGGCCCACTTATATGTTGCATCCCTTCCTTGATGACCTGAAGTCTCGTGGGCCCACCGAGCTAGGAATAATTCACCCTTGTTCTGCCAGTCCAAGTCTATTTGAGCCACCTCAATTTTGGCAGCTCGATCAACCTGATGGTTATTTTTATGTTCTTCAGTAGCCTTGCTTTTAGGTACATGAGCATCTACATGGCGCACCTTTACAGCAATGTTCCTTATTCGGGCAGCAATGTCTTTCCACAGTTCAGCAGCCCAAACAGGTTTACCCTTTCGTTGCCAATTATCATTTTCCCACTGTTGCAACCACCCCCATAAGGCATTTGCCACCATCCATGAATCAGTATAAAGATGAAGCATTGGCCACCTCTCCCGTTCAGCTACATCTAAAGCTAGCTGAACAGCCTTTACCTCTGCGAATTGACTTGATTCTCCTTTACCTTCAGTGGCCTCTGCAACTTGTCGTGTGGGGCTCCATACAGCAGCTTTCCATCTGCGATGCTTCCCTACAATACGACATGATCCGTCTGTGAATAGGGCAAATTTCTTTTCGTTTTCTGGTAGCTCATTGTATGGTGGTGCCTCTTTAGCACGTGATACCTCTTCTGTAGGTGGTGTTTCAATTTTTTTACTCTCAGGCCAGTCCATGATCACTTCTAGAATTCCAGGACGGCTGAGTTTTCCCATTCGAGCTCGTTGAGTAATTAATGAAATCCACTTACTCCAAGTGGCATCAGTAGCATGATGGGTGGAGGGAACCTGTCCTTTAAACATCCAGTTTATTACTGGCAAGCGAGGTGCTAGAAGAAGCTGAACCTCTGTCCCAACTACTTCAGAAGCAGCCCGAACCCCCTCATACACGGCTAAGATCTCCTTCTCAGTTGGAGTGTAGCGCTCCTCAGACCCTTTATATGCTCGACTCCAAAATCCTAGGGGTCGGCCTCGGGTCTCTCCTGAGGCTCTTTGCCACAAACTCCAGGTGGGACCTTTCTCTCCAGCAGCAGTGTAGAGGATGTTCTTCACATCCTGTCCCGTCCGTACTGGCCCCAAGGCCACGGCACGGGCTATTTCTTGTTTTATCTGCTCAAAAGCCTGCTGCTGCTCAGGACCCCATGAGAAATTATTCTTCTTCCGTGTTACTTGATAGAGAGGGCTCACTATGTGGCTGTAGTTTGGGACATGCATTCTCCAAAAGCCCACTACTCCCAGAAAAGATTGGGTCTCTGTTTTATTTGTGGGCGGAGACATAGCAGTGATTTTGTCAATCACATCTGCTGGGATGTGACGACGTCCATCTTGCCATTTTATACCTAAGAACTGGATTTCCTGGGCAGGCCCCTTCACCTTGCTGCGCTTAATGGCAAAACCAGCTTGCAAAAGAATTTGGATTATCTGTTTCCCTTTCTTGGAAACCTCTGCTGCTGTATGGCCCCACACCACAATGTCATCAATATACTGCAAGTGCTCAGGAGCATTACCCTGTTCCAAAACAGCTTGGATCAATCCATGGCAAATTGTTGGGCTGTGCTTCCACCCCTGGGGTAAACGGTTCCAGGTATACTGAATACCTCTCCAGGTAAAAGCAAACTGTGGCCTACATTTTGCAGCCAATGGGATGGAAAAGAAGGCATTAGCAATATCAATGGTGGCATACCACCTAGCTTCTTTTGACTCCAATTCATACTGGAGTTCTAGCATGTCTGGTACAGCAGCACTTAATGGAGGTGTAACTTCATTCAGGCCACGGTAATCTACCGTCAGCCTCCATTCCCCACTGGTTTTACGCACTGGCCATATGGGGCTGTTAAAAGGCGAGTGAGTTTTGCTAATCACTCCCTGATTTTCTAATTGGCGAATTAGCTTTTGAATGGGGAGCAATGAGTCCCTATTGGTGCGGTACTGCCGTCTGTGAACCACTTTGGTGGCAATTGGTACCTCTTGGTCTTTTACCTGGAGCAACCCCACAGCAGAAGGATCATCTGACAGACCAGGTAAAGTTGACAGCTGCTTAACACCATTTGTGTTTACAGCAGCTATCCCAAAGGCCCATCGATACCCCTTGGGATCCTTGAAATATCCCATCCTAAGGTAATCGATTCCCAGTATACATGGAGCCTCTGGACCAGTCACAATAGGGTGCATTCGCCAGTTTTTACCAGTGAGGCTTATTTCGGCCTCCAACATAGTCAATTCTTGGGAACCCCCAGTCACTCCATGGATATAAATTGGTTGTGTCCCTTGGTGACTTGAGGGCATTAGGGTGCATTGTGCACCAGTGTCCACCAAGGCTTTATATTTCTGTGGTTGAGATGTGCCAGGCCACTTAATCCACACAGTCCAGTATACTCTGTTGTCCCTTTCCCCCCCCTGGCTGGGGGCAGGGCCCCTCTATTGTTTACCTCGTTGACTTGCAGCAACTGGAACTCTCCCCCGTTTGGAAGAGTTCACCTTGGTGGTTGTTTTGGATTGTAATTCTTTCACTCGTGCCTGAAGTGCAGAAGTGGATGAGTTATACCACTTCTTTATATCCTCCCCATGATTACTCAAGAAATACAACAAAGCAAAACGTATGGTCTTATCATTGTCGTTTGCTTGAATACGAGGTCGTCTCTTTTTTATGGTTGAGATTTTCGATGATACAGGTCGAGAGGAACTCATGTTGTTTAGCTCTCTCAATAGGCGATCGTGGAAATCCTGGTTTCCATCATCTGGTACCACCGTGGATTCATCTACATCAGGCACATTAGCCAATTTGTCAATAATATCACTTTGTGTTTCCTCCACTTTGTCTAACCTTTCCACTATTTTTTTTCCCATTTGGACAATGGCTGAAGTATAAAGCTTAACTTCTGTAGCGCTTATAAATAATTCAAGCTCCTGAAGTCTGCTAATTAGCTCATTTACAAGGGGCTTTCTTTCCCCTTTGCCATATACCAATGCAAGTGCACTGGCATGCTTTTCTGGAGCTGCCTTTGTAAAGTCACGCCACATTTGTCGTGGAACGTGGACTGCTTCAGGATCATGTAATTGGTTTGGATTGTTACGATTGTACTGGGGGCTGTAGAGCATTTCCACCAGAGCCCTTTCTCTCAAAAATTGGATACCTTTCTCCATATCAGTCCATTTCTTTTTCTCAGGCTCCAAGTCCCGTTTAAAGGGGAATCTATCTCTTACCGCTATCAACATCCGCTTCCAGAGGGTGTAGGACCGATTTTGGCATGTGCCTATACCTCTGTCCACACGTGAGTCCCTGGAAATGCTACCCAGTTGGCGAGCTTCACTGCCATCGAGCCACGCACTGTTGGCACCATTGTCCCAGCAGCGAAGTAACCAAGTGACCATATTTTCTTTTGGCTGACGTGTGAAATCCTTTCTCAGATCTCGAATTTCACTCAGTTTAAAAGATCGATCAATAATGGTCGTAATACTTTGCTCACCTTTTGCTCTATCAGGAGTCTCAGGTGTTAATGTTGGCAGCTGTGTTGATGAGGCTGCCCCATCTATAAGTTTGGACTCGAGAAATTCTCGTAAAGAAAATCTAGCCTTTGGCTCCTCGTCTAACTCTGACCCTGACTCTGACGCTTGTGTTATTTCCTCCAGGCGACCTTCCTCCTTTTTCCTCTCTCCTAACTTTCTCTCTCCTAACTTCCTCTGCTCCTCTGACTTCTTCTCCTCCTCGAACATCTTCTTATACTGCTCTAACAACCACTGCTCCGCCGACTTCCTCTGGTCTTCTGACTCCTCCTGCTCTCCTGAGTCCCCCTGACCTCCTGAGTCCCCCTGACCTCCTGAGTCCCCCTGCTCTCCTGAGTCCCCCTGACCTCCTGAGTCCCCCCGCTCTCCTGAGTCCCCCCGCTCTCCTGAGTCCTGCTCTCCTAACTCCCTCCGCTCTTCTAACTCCTTCTGCATTTTCTCTATCTGAGTTGAAACTCGTTTTGTTTTTCGCCCTCTTACAGGGGCAACCAACATTGTATCTGGTGCCCCCGGTGGTTGGTTAAGTTGGAGTACATACGGTTCAGACTTGAGGGTGTCGCATTCTGCCCTGAGGACGTTATAACTAGACTGGAGGGCGTCGTGCTCAGACTGGAGAGCGTTGTGCTTACACAGGAGGGCGTTGCGCTCTGCCCGGAGATTGTCGTACCTGGACTGGAGGTCTTTGTGTTCAGACTGGAGAGCGTCGTAGTCAGACAGGAGCTCGTCGTACACAGACCGGAGGGTGCTGCGACTGGCTTTGAGGGCGTTGTAGTCGGCCTTGAGGTCAGTGTACAACGAGTCAATAGAGTCATGTTTGAACTGGAGATCGACGCACTTACACAGGAGGGCGCTGTGCTCGGACTGGAGAGTGTCGTGCTCGGACCGGAGGGCATCGCGCTCAGTCTGGAGAGTGTCATGCTCGGACCGGAGGGCATCGCGCTCAGTCTGGAGAGTGTCATGCTCGGACCGGAGGGCGCCGTGCTCGGACTGGAGAGCGTCGTGCTCGGACCGGAGGGCATTATGCTCGGACTGAAGAGTGTTGTGCTCGGTCTGGAGGGCATTGTGCTCAGTCTGAAGAGCGTTATGCTCGGACTGGAGGGCATTATGCACAGACTGAAGAGTGTTGTGCTCGGACTGGAGGGTGTCGCAGTTGGATTGGAAGGCATCATGCTCAGTCTGGAGAGTGTCATGCTCGGACCGGAGGGCGCTGTACTCGGACTGGAGAGTGTCGTGCTCGGACCGGAGGGCATCGCGCTCAGTCTGGAGAGTGTCATGCTCGGACCGGAGGGCATCGCGCTCAGTCTGGAGAGTGTCATGCTCGGACCGGAGGGCGCCGTGCTCGGACTGGAGAGCGTCGTGCTCGGACCGGAGGGCGCCGTGCTCGGACTGGAGAGCGTCGTGCTCGGACCGGAGGGCGCTGTACTCGGACTGGAGAGTGTTGAGTTGGGATTGCAGGGAGCTTTTCTCATCCCAAAGTTTTTCTGCGTCAGCTCTAAGACTCTCTTTCTCGTACCAGATTGAGTCTCGTTGGTACAGGAGATCTTTTCTCTCAGCTTCAAAAGCTTTTTCTCTCTCTACCTTCTCAGTCCAAAGTTTTTCTGCGTCAGCTCTAAGACTCTCTTTCTCGTACCAGATTGAGTCTCGTTGGTACAGGAGATCTTTTCTCTCAGCTTCAAAAGCTTTTTCTCTCTCTACCTTCTCAGTCCAAAGTTTTTCTGCGTCAGCTCTAAGACTCTCTTTCTCGTACCAGATTGAGTCTCGTTGGTACAGGAGATCTTTTCTCTCAGCTTCAAAAGCTTTTTCTCTCTCTACCTTCTCAGTCCAAAGTTTTTCTGCCTCAGCTCTAAGACTCTCTCTCTCAGGAATGGTATTGACTAAGGCCCAATAAGCATTAGCTAGGCCCAAAATCATTTGTGCCTCCTGAGATCTGCCTGAGCCACAACATTCCTGCCTCAAATATGCAATCAAACTCTCAGGATTCTTCAAGTGTTCAGGAGTGAAGCTCCATAACACTGAAGATGTCTGTCCTTTGAGAATCTCTTCAATTCCCTGCCACTCAGTATTCTCTGGTTCTAGGGAAGACTTCCTCCGGATGTTATAAATCCAGATACTGAGTGAGATTATTACAATAATCAACAATAAGATCAGGGAGATTAAGAGTGTGACCCACTGATCATTCAAAAACTGCATAAAGGATTCATAGAAAGAAAGAGGAGCACGCTTAAAAATCACCATTTCTGTATAATTAGTTGCATTAGTTGCTCCCTCTGGAGCTGTATACAGATACGAAGTGAGCATTGCTAACCATGCTTTCAATCCATTATACAATTGTATAGCTCCATAAGAAAAAGTGGCTAGCTTAAACATGGCCCAATATGTTCGGAGCGTCTCAAAAAAGGAACCAATGGCACACAGTCCCTGGTAAAACAAATTTAGTAGAGAAAACATCTTTTTTCCTCCAATAGAGAGAAAAAAGTAAAAGAAAACAAAGCTCAGCAGTGTTTATAAAATATACCGGAGTATTGGCAGTCCGCCTGGACTTTCAAGGTCAAGCTCGCAGGTGCAGAATCCCAAACACGAGATAGCTCCTTAACAGGGAAAAAAACTCGTAGCTCTGTTAAAAGCTAAAAGAGCAACAGAAGAAAACACAGAAAAAACAGCAACTCAATTTGCCCGCATTCTCCACCAAAATCTGTCACGGTTTGAACTAAAAATCTACCTGCGTCCGTGACAGGGGGCCGTGGGCCCCGGAGGGGCCCTAGGCCGAAAAGAAAAAAGTTAATTAGGAAAAGAAAACAGCGGCAACGATCTAAGGAGGCACACTTATTTACTAAATACTATATCGAAATACAGGATAACACAATATAATACAATATAATTGAAAATTGAGCTAACGAATCAAGCAAAATAGGAGAGAGAATGAGTCCCGTAACCGAGAGGCCTACTGTAAATCTAGGCGAACGGCTGAAGGCTCCCACACACTCCCCTGAACGCCAGAACTCGAAAGACCTCAGTCTGTTCTGCGACAGAGTTAATATAGAGTCCAGGTCCCGTGACCTATCGTGTTGTTCCCTGGGAGATGTAGTCTTCTTCCGTAAGTTGCAGATTCAGTAAAATTATTCATGCTTTATATGATGTTATGATGTGGAATACTGATAGCAAAAATTACAAAATTATTAAACCATGACAGGCAGGAGCTGTTGTGGGGCTGATGGGGGTCAGATCTATGGGGCAGGAGCTGCTGTGGGGCTGATGGGGGTCAGATCTATGGGGCAGGAGCTGCTGTGGGGCTGATGTTGGTCTGATCTATGGGGCAGGAGCTGCTGTGCGACAGATGTGGGTCAGATCTATGGGGCAGGTGATGCTGTGCGACATATGTGGGTCAGATCTATGGGGCAGGATCTGCTGTGGGGCTGATGTGGGAAAGATCTATGGGGCAGGAGATGCTTTGGGGCAGATGTGTGTCAGATCTATGGGGCAGGAGTTGCTGTGGGGCTGATGTGGGTCAGATCCTTGGGGCTGAAGCTGCTGTGGGTCATATCTATTGGGCAGCAGCTGCTTTACATATGATGTGTGTCAGATCTATGGGGCAGGAGCTGCTGTGGGGCTGATGTGGGTTAGATCTATAAGGCAGGAGCTGTTGTGGGGCTGATGGGGGTCAGATCTATGGGGCAGGAGCTACTGTGGGGCTGATGTTGGTTTGATCTATGGGGCAGGAGCTGCTGCGGTGCTGATTTGGGTCAGATCTATGGGGCAGGAGCTGCTGTGGGGCTGAAGTGGGTTAGATCTATGGGGCAGGAGCTGTTGTGGGGCTGATGGGGGTCAGATCTATGGGGCAAGAGCTGCTGTGGGGCTGATGTGGGTCAGATCTATGGGGCAGGAGCTACTGTGGGGCTGATGTTGGTCTGATCTATGGGGCAGGAGCTGCTGTGCGACAGATGTGGGTCAGATCTATGGGGCAGGAGCTGCTGTGCGACATATGTGGGTCAGATCTATGGGGCAGGAGCTGCTGTGAGGCTGATGGGTGTTAGATCTATGGGGAGGAGCTGCTGTGGTGCAGATGTGGGTCAGAGCTATGGGGCAGGAGCTGCTGTGTGGCAGATGTGGGTCAGATCTATGGTGTAGGAGCTGCTGTGGGGCTGATGTGGGTCAGATCTATGGGGCAGGAGCTGCTGTGGTTAAGATATATTTGGCAGGATCTGCTGTGGGGCAGATTTGGGTCAGATCTATGGGGCAGGAGCTGCTGTGGGTCAGATCTATGGGGCAGGAACAGATGTGGACCTGATGTTGGTCAGATTTATGGAGCAAGAGCTGCTGTGTTGCAGATGTGGGTCAGATCTATGGGGCAGGAGCTGCTGTGAGGCTGATGGGTGTTAGATCTATGAGGAGGAGCTGCTGAGGTGCAGATGTGGGTCAGAGCTATGGGGCAGGAGCTGCTGTGTGGCAGATGAGGGACATATCTATGGTGCAAAATCTGCTGTTGGACTGATGTGGGTCAGATCTATGAGTTTGGAGCTGCTGTGGGGCACATGTGGGTCAGATCTATGAGCCAGGAGCTGCTGCGGGGCTGATTTGGGTCAGATCTATGGGGCAGGAGCTGCTGTGGGGCTGATGGGGGTCAGATCTATGGGGCAGGAGCTACTGTGGGGCTGATGGGGGTCAGATCTATGGGGCAGGAGCTACTGTGGGGCTGATGTTGGTCTGATCTATGGGGCAGGAGCTACTGTGGGGCTGATGTTGGTCAGATCTATGGGGCAGAGCTGCTCTTGGGAACATGTGGGTGAGATCTATGGGGCAGGAGCTGCTGTGGGGCTGATGTGAGTCAGATCTATAGGGCAGGAGCTGCTGTGCGACAGATGTGTGTCAGATCTATGGGGCAGGAGTTGCTGTGGGGCTGATGTGGGTCAGATCCTTGGGGCTGAAGCTGCTGTGGGTCATATCTATTGGGCAGCAGCTGCTTTACATATTATGTGTTTCAGATCTATGGGGCAGGAGCTGCTGTGAGGCTGATGTGGGTTAGATCTATGGGGCAGGAGCTGTTGTGGGGCTGATGGGGGTCAGATCTATGGGGCAGGAGCTGCTGTGGGGCTGATGGGTGTCAGATCTATGGGGCAGGACCTACTGTGGGGCTGATGTTGGTCTGATCTATGGGGCAGGTGCTGCTGTGGGGTTGATGGGGGTCAGATCTATGGGGCAGGAGCTACTGTGGGGCTGATGGGGGTCAGATCTATGGGGCAGGAGCTACTGAGGGGCTGATGTTGGTCTGATCTATGGGGCAGGAGCTGCTGTGCGACAGATGTGGGTCAGATCTATGGGGCAGGTGCTGCTGTGCGACATATGTGGGTCAGATCTATGGGGCAGGATCTGCTGTGGGGCTGATGTGGGAAAAATCTATGGGGCAGGAGATGCTTTGGGGCAGATGTGGGAAAGATCTATGGGGCAGGAGTTGCTGTGGGGCTGATGTGTGTCAGATCTATGGGGCAGGAGCTACTGTGGGGCTGATGTTAATCTGATCTATGGGGCAGTAGCTGCTGCGGGGCTGATTTGGGTCAGATCTATGGGGCAGGAGCTGCTGTGGGGCTGATGTGGGTCAGATCTATGGGGCAGGAGATGGTGTGTGGCAAATGTGGGTCAGATCTATGGTGTAGGAGCTGCTGTGGGGCTGATGTGGGTCAGATTTATGGGGCAGGAGCTGCTGTGGTTAAGATCTATTTCGCAGGATCTGTTGTGGGGTAGATTTGGGTCAGATATATGGGGCAGGAGCTGCAGTGGAGATGATGTACGTCAGATCTATGAGGCAGGAGCTGCTGTGGGGCTGATGTGGGTCAGATCTATAGGGTAGGAGCTGCTGTGCGACAGATGTGGGTCAGATCTATGGGGCAGGAGCTGCTTTACATATGATGTGGGTCAGATCTATGGGGCAGGAGCTGCTGTGGGGCTGATGTGGGTTAGATCTATGGGGCAGGAGCTGTTGTGGGGCTGATAGGGGTTAGATCTATGGGGCAGGAGCTACTGTGGGGCTGATGTTGGTCTGATCTATGGGGCAGGAGCTGCTGCGGGGCTGATTTGGGTAAGATCTATGGGGCAGGAGCTGCTGTGCGACAGATGTGGGTCAGATCTATGGGGCAGGTGCTGCTGTGCGACATATGTGGGTCAGATCTATGGGGCAGGATCTGCTGTGGGGCTGATGTGGGAAAGATCTATGGGGCAGGAGATGCTTTGGGGCAGATGTGGGTCAGATCTATGTGGCAGGAGTTGCTGTGGGGCTGATGTGGGTTAGATCTATTGGGCAGGAGCTGTTGTGGGGCTGATAGGGGTTAGATCTATGGGGCAGGAGCTGCTGTGGGGCTGATGTGGATTAGATCTATGGGGCAGGAGCTGTTGTGGGGCTGATGGGGGTCAGATCTATGGGGCAGGAGCTACTGTGGGGCTGATGTGGGTCAAATCAATGGGGCAGAGCTGCTCTTGGAAACATGTGGGTCAGATCTATGGGGCAGGAGCTGCTGTGGGGCTGATGTTGGTCTGATCTATGGGGCAGGAGCTGCTGTGCGACAGATGTGGGTCAGATCTATGGGGCAGGATCTGCTGTGGGGCTGATGTGGGAACGATCTATGGGGCAGGAGATGCTTTGGGGCAGATGTGGGTCAGATCTATGGGGCAGGAGTTGCTGTGGGGCAGATGTGGGTCAGATCTATGGTGTAGGAGCTGCTGTGGGGCTGATATGGGTCAGATTTATGGGGCAGGAGCTGCTGTGGTTAAGATCTATTTGGCAGGATCTGCTGTGAGGCAGATTTGGGTCAGATCTATGGGGCAGGAGCTGCAGTGGAGATGATGTAAGTCAGATCTATGGGGCAGGAGCTGCTGTGGGGCTACTGTGGGTTAGATCTATGGGGCAGGAGCTGTTGTGGGTCATATCTATTGGGCAGCAGCTGCTTTACATATGATGTGTGTCAGATCTATGGGGCCGGAGCTGCTGTGGGGCTGATGTGGGTCAGATCTATGGGGCAGAGCTGCTCTTGGGAACATGTGGGTCAGATCTATGGGGCAGGAGCTGCTGTGGGGCTGATGTGGGTCAGATCTATAGGGCAGGAGCTGCTGTGGGGCTGATGTGGGTCAGATCTATGGGGCAGGAGCTGCTGTGCGACAGATGTGGGTCAGATCTATGGGGCAGGATCTGCTGTGGGGCTGATGTGGGAAAGATCTATGGGGCAGGAGATGCTTTGGGGCAGATGTGGGTCAGATCTATGGGGCAGGAGTTGCTGTGGGGCTGATGTGGGTCAGATCCTTGGGGCTGAAGCTGCTGTGGGTCATATCTATTGGGCAGCAGCTGCTTTACATATGATGTGTGTCAGATCTATGGGGCAGGAGCTGTTGTGGGGCTGATTGGGGTCAGATCTATGGGGCAGGAGATGCTCTGGGGCTGATGGGGGTCAGATCTATGGGGCAGGAGCTACTGTGGGGCTGATGGGGGTCAGATCTATGGGGCAGGAGCTACTGTGGGGCTGATGTTGGTCTGATCTATGGGGCAGGAGCTGCTGTGCGACAGATGTGGGTCAGATCTATGGGGCAGAGCTGCTCTTGGGAACATGTGGGTCAGATCTATGGGGCAGGAGCTGCTGTGGTGCTGATGTGGGTCAGATCTATAGGGCAGGAGCTGCTGTGCGACAGATGTGGGTCAGATCTATGGGGCAGGAGCTGCTGTGGGGCTGATGTGGGTCAGATCCTTGGGGCTGAAGCTGCTGTGGGTCATATCTATTGGGCAGCAGCAGCTTTACATATGATGTGTGTCAGATCTATGCGGCAGGAGTTGCTGTGGGGCTGATGTGGGTTAGATCTATGGGGCAGGAGCTGTTGTGGGGCTGATGGGGGTCAGATCTATGGGGCAGGATCTGCTGTGGTGCTGATGTGGGTCAGATCTATAGGGCAGGAGCTGCTGTGTGGCTGATGTGGGTCAGATCCTTGGGGCTGAAGCTGCTGTGGGTCATATCTATTGAACAGCAGCTGCTTTACATATGATGTGTGTCAGATCTATGGGGCAGGAGCTGCTGTGGGGCTGATGTGGGTTAGATCTATGGGGCAGGAGCTGTTGTGGGGCTGATGGCTGTCAGATCTATGGGGCAGGAGCTGCTGTGGGGCTGATAGGGGTCAGATCTATGGGGCAGGAGCTACTGAGGGGCTGATGTTGGTCTGATCTATGGGGCAGGACCTGCTGTGCGACCGATGTGGGTCAGATCTATGGGGCAGGTGCTGCTGTGCGACATATGTGGGTCAGATCTATGGGGCAGGATCTGCCGTGGGGCTGATGTGGGAAAGATCTATTGGGCAGGAGATGCTTTGGGGCAGATGTGGGTCAGATCTATGGAGCAGGAGTTGCTGTGGGGCTGATGTGGGTCAGATCCTTGGGGCTGAAGCTGCTGTGGGTCATACCTATTGGGCAGCAGCTGCTTTACATATGATGTGTGTCAGATCTATGGGGCAGGAGCTGTTGTGGGGCTGATGGGGGTCAGATCTATGGGGCAGGAGCTGCTGTGGGGCTGATGTTGGTCTGATCTATTAGGCAGGAGCTGCTGCGGGGCTGATTTGGGTCAGATCTATGGGGCAGGAGCTACTGTGTGGCTGATGTTGGTTTGATCTATGGGTCAGGAGCTGTTGTGGGGCTGATGGGGGTCAGATCTATGGGGCAGGAGCTACTGTGGGGCTGATGTGGGTCAAATCAATGGGGCAGAGCTGCTCTTGGGAACATGTGGGTCAGATCTATGGGGCAGGAGCTGCTGTGGGGCTGATGTGGGTCAGATCTATAGGGCAGGAGCTGCTGTGCGACAGATGTGGGTCAGATCTATGGGGCAGGAGCTGCTGTGGGGCTGATGTGGGTCAGATCCTTGGGGCTGAAGCTGCTGTGGGTCATATCTATTGGGCAGCAGCTGCTTTACATATGATGTGTGTCAGATCTATTGGGCAGGAGCTGCTGTGGGGCTGATTTGTGTTAGATCTATGGGGCAGGAGCTGTTGTGGGGCTGATGGGGGTCAGATCTATGGGGCAGGAGCTGCTGTGGGGCTGATGGGGGTCAGATCTATGGGGCAGGAGCTACTGTGGGGCTGATGGGGGTCAGATCTATGGGGCAGGAGCTACTGTGGGGCTGATGTGGGTCAGATCTATAGGGCAGGAGCTGCTGTGCGACAGATGTGGGTCAGATCTATGGGGCAGGAGCTGCTGTGGGGCTGATGTTGGTCAGATCCTTGGGGCTGAAGCTGCTGTGGGTCATATCTATTGGGCAGCAGCTGCTTTATATATGATGTGTGTCAGATCTATGGGGCAGGAGCTGCTGTGGGGCTGATGTGGGTTAGATCTTTGGGCAGGAGCTGTTGTGGGGCTGATGTTGGTCTGATCTATGGGGCAGGAGCTACTGTGGGGCTGATGTGGGTCAAATCAATGGGGCAGAGCTGCTCTTGGGAACATGTGGGTCAGATCTATGGGGCAGGAGCTGCTGTGGGGCTGATGTTGGTCAGATTTATGGAGCAGGAGCTGCTGTGTTGCAGATGTGGGTCAGGTCTATGGTGCAGGAGCTGCTGTGGGGCAGATGTAGGGCTTATCTATGGGGCAGGAGCTGCTGTGAGGCTGATGGGTGTTAGATCTATGGGGAGGAGCTGCTGTGGTGCAGATGTGGGTCAGAGCTATGGGGCAGGAGCTGCTGTGCGACAGATGTGGGTCAGATCTATGGTGTAGGAGCTGCTGTGTGGCAGACGTGGGTCAGATCTATGGGGCAGGAGCTGTTGTGGGGCTGATGTGGGTCAGATCCTTGGGGCTGAAGCTGCTGTGGGTCATATCTATTGGGCAGCAGCTGCTTTACATATGATGTGTGTCAGATCTATGGGGCAGTAGCTGCTGTGGGGCTGATGTGGATTAGATCTATGGGGCAGGAGCTGTTGTGGGGCTGATGGGGGTCAGATCTATGGGGCAGGAGCTGCTGTGGGGCTGATGGTGGTCAGATCTATGGGGCAGGAGCTACTGTGGGGCTGATGGGGGTCAGATCTATGGGGCAGGATCTACTGTGGGGCTGATGTTGGTCTGATCTATGGGCAGGAGCTGCTGTGCGACAGATGTGGGTCAGATCTATAGGGCAGGTGCTGCTGTGCGACATATGTGGGTCAGATCTATGGGGCAGGATCTGCTTTGGGGCTGATGTGGGTCAGATCTATGGGGCAGGAGATGGTGTGTGGCAGATGTGGGTCAGATCTATGGTGTAGGAGCTGCTGTGGGGCTGATGTGTGTCAGATCTATGGGGCAGGAGCTGTTGTGGGTCAGATCTATTGGGCAGCAGCTTCTTTACATATGATGTGTGTCAGATCTATGGGGCCGGAGCTGCTGTGGGGCTGATGTGGGTTAGATCTATGGGGCAGGAGCTGCTGTGCGACAGATGTGGGTCAGATCTATGGGGCAGAGCTGCTCTTAGGAACATGTGGGTCAGATCTATGGGGCAGGAGCTGCTGTGGGGCTTATGTGGGTCAGATCTATAGGGCAGGAGCTGCTGTGGGGCTGATGTGGGTCAGATCTATGGGGCAGGAGCTGCTGTGCGACAGATGTGGGTCAGATCTATGGGGCAGGAGCTGCTGTGGGGCTGATGTGGGTCAGATCCTTGGGGCTGAAGCTGCTGTGGGTCATATTTATTGGGCAGCAGCTGCTTTACATATGATGTGTGTCAGATCTATGGGGCAGGAGCTGCTGTGGGGCTGATGTGGGTTAGATCTATTGGGCACGAGCTGTTGTGGGGCCGATGGGGGTCAGATCTATGGGGCAGGAGATGCTCTGGGGCTGATGGGGGTCAGATCTATGGGGCAGGAGCTACTGTGGGGCTGATGTTGGTCTGATCTATGGGGCAGGAGCTGCTTTGCGACAGATGTGGGTCAGATCTATGGGGCAGAGCTGCTCTTGGGAACATGTGGATCAGATCTATGGGGCAGGAGCTGCTGTGGTGCTGATGTGGGTCAGATCTATAGGGCAGGAGCTGCTGTGCGACAGATGTGGGTCAGATCTATGGGGCAGGAGCTGCTGTGGGGCTGATGTGTGTCAGATCTATGGGGCTGAAGCTGCTGTGGGTCATATCTATTGGGCAGCAGCTACTTTAAATATGATGTGTGTCAGATCTATGGGGCAGGAGCTGCTGTGGGGCTGATGTGGGTTAGATCTACGGGGCAGGAGGTGCTGCGGGGCAGATTTGGGTCAGATCTATGGGGCAGGAGCTGCTGTGGGGCTGATGGGGGTCAGATCTATGGGGCAGGTGCTGCTGTGCGACATATGTTCGTCAGATCTATGGGGCAGGATCTGCTGTGGGGCTGATGTGGGAAAGATCTATGGGGCAGGAGATGCTTTGGGGCAGATGTGGGTCAGATCTATGGGGCAGGAGATGCTTTGGGGCAGATGTGGGTCAGATCTATGGGGCAGGAGTTTCTGTGGGGCTGATGTGGGTCAGATCCTTGGGGCTGAAGCTGCTGTGGGTCATATCTATTGGGCAGCAGCTGCTTTACATATGATGTGTGTCAGATCTATGGGGCAGGAGCTGCTGTGGGGCTGATGTGGGTTAGATCTATGCGGCAGGAGCTGTTGTGGGGCTGATGGGGGTCAGATCTATGGGGCAGGAGCTACTGTGGGGCTGATGGGGGTCAGATCTATGGGGCAGGAGCTACTGTGGGGCTGATGTGGGTCAGATCTATGGGGCAGGAGCTGCTGTGCGACAGATGTGGGTCAGATCTATGGGGATGGAGCTGCTGTGGGGCTGATGTGGGTCAGATCCTTGGGGCTGAAGCTGCTCTGGGTCATATCTATTGGGCAGCAGCTGCTTTATATATGATGTGTGTCAGATCTATGGGGCAGGAGCTGCTGTGGGGCTGATGTGGGTTAGATCTACGGGGCAGGAGCTGCTGCGGGGCAGATTTGGGTCAGATCTATGGGGCAGGAGCTGCTGTGGGGCTGATGGGGGTCAGATCTATGGGGCAGGTGCTGCTGTGCGACATATGTTCGTCAGATCTATGGGGCAGGATCTGCTGTGGGGCTGATGTGGGAAAGATCTATGGGGCAGGAGATGCTTTGGGGCAGATGTGGGTCAGATCTATGGGGCAGGAGATGCTTTGGGGCAGATGTGGGTCAGATCTATGGGGCAGGAGATGCTTTGGGGCAGATGTGGGTCAGATCTATGGGGCAGGAGTTGCTGTGGGGCTGATGTGGGTCAGATCCTTGGGGCTGAAACTGCTGTGGGTCATATCTATTGGGCAGCAGCTGCTTTACATATGATGTGTGTCAAATCTATGGGGCAGGAGCTGCTGTGGGGCTGATGTGGGTTAGATCTATGGGGCAGGAGCTGTTGTGGGGCTGATGTTGGTCTGATCTATGGGGCAGGAGCTACTGTGGGGCTGATGTGGGTCAAATCAATGGGGCAGAGCTGCTCTTGGGAACATGTGGGTCAGATCTATGGGGCAGGAGCTGCTGTGGGGCTGATGTGTGTCAGATCTATGGGGCAGGAGCTACTGTGGGGCTGATGGGGGTCAGATCTATGGGGCAGGAGCTACTGTGGGGCTGATGTTGGTCTGATCTATGGGCAGGAGCTGCTGTGCGACAGATGTGGGTCAGATCTATGGGGCAGGTGCTGCTGTGCAACATATGTGGGTCAGATCTATGGGGCAGGAGCTGTTGTGGGGCTGATATGGGTCAGATCTATGGGGCAGGAGCTACTGTGGGGCTGATGTTGGTCTGATCTATGGGGCAGGAGCTGCTGCGGGGCTGATTTGGGTCAGATCTATGGGGCAGGAGCTGCTGTGGGGCTGATGTGGGTCAGATTTATGGAGCAGGAGCTGCTGTGTTGCAGATGTGGGTCAGATCTATGGTGCAGGAGCTGCTGTGGGGCAGATGTAGGGCTTATCTTTGGGGCAGGAGCTGCTGTGAGGCTGATGGGTGTTAGATCTATGGGGAGGAGCTGCTGTGGTGCAGATGTGGGTCAGAGCTATGGGGCAGGAGCTGCTGTGCGACAGATGTGGGTCAGATCTATGGTGTAGGAGCTGCTGTGTGGCAGATGTGGGTCAGATCTATGGGGCAGGAGCTGTTGTGGGGCTGATGTGGGTCAGATCCTTGGGGCTGAAGCTGCTGTGGGTCATATCTATGGGGCAGCAGCTGCTTTACATATGATGCGTGTCAGATCTATGGGGCAGGAGCTGCTGTGGGGCTGATGTGGGTTAGATCTATGGGGTAGGAGCTGTTGTGGGGCTGATGGGGGTCAGATCTATGGGGCAGGAGCTGCTGTGGGGCTGATGGGGGTCAGATCTATGGGGCAGGAGCTACTGTGCGGATGATGGGGGTCAGATCTATGGGGCAGGAGCTACTGTGGGGCTGATGTTGGTCTGATCTATGGGCAGGAGCTGCTGTGCGACAGATGTGGGTCAGATCTATGGGGCAGGTGCTGCTGTGCGACATATGTGGGTCAGATCTATGGGGCAGGATCTGCTGTGGGGCTGATGTGGGTCAGATCTATGGGGCAGGAGCTGCTGTGGGGCTGATGTGTGTCAGATCTATGGGGCAGGAGCTGTTGAGGGTCAGATCTATTGGGCAGCAGCTGCTTTACATATGATGTGTGTCAGATCTATGGGGCCGGAGCTGCTGTGGGGCTGATGTGGGTTAGATCTATGGGGCAGGAGCTGCTGTGCGACAGATGTGGGTCAGATCTATGGGGCAGAGCTGCTCTTGGGAACATGTGGGTCAGATCTATGGGGTAGGAGCAGCTGTGGGGCTGATGTGGGTCAGATCTATAGGGCAGGAGCTGCTGTGGGGCTTATGTGGGTCAGATCTATGGGGCAGGAGCTGCTGTGCGACAGATGTGGGTCAGATCTATGGGGCAGGAGCTGCTGTGGGGCTGATGTGGGTCAGATCCTTGGGGCTGAAGCTGCTGTGGGTCATATTTATTGGGCAGCAGCTGCTTTACATATGATGTGTGTCAGATCTATGGGGCAGGAGCTGCTGTGGGGCTGATGTGGGTTAGATCTATTGGGCACGAGCTGTTGTGGGGCTGATGGGGGTCAGATCTATGGGGCAGGAGATGCTCTGGGGCTGATGGGGGTCAGATCTATGGGGCAGAAGCTACTGTGGGGCTGATGGGGGTCAGATCTATGGGGCAGGAGCTACTGTGGGGCTGATGTTGGTCTGATCTATGGGGCAGGAGCTGCTGTGCGACAGATGTGGGTCAGATCTATGGGGCAGAGCTGCTCTTGGGAACATGTGGATCAGATCTATGGGGCAGGAGCTGCTGTGGTGCTGATGTGGGTCAGATCTATAGGGCAGGAGCTGCTGTGCGACAGATGTGGGTCAGATCTATGGGGCAGGAGCTGCTGTGGGGCTGATGTGGGTCAGATCCTTGGGGCTGAAGCTGCTGTGGGTCATATCTATTGGGCAGCAGCTACTTTAAATATGATGTGTGTCAGATCTATGGGGCAGGAGCTGCTGTGGGGCTGATGTGGGTTAGATCTACGGGGCAGGAGCTGCTGCGGGGCAGATTTGGGTCAGATCTATGGGGCAGGAGCTGCTGTGGGGCTGATGTGGGTCAGATCTATGGGGCAGGTGCTGCTGTGCGACATATGTGCGTCAGATCTATGGGGCAGGATGTGCTGTGGGGCTGATGTGGGAAAGATCTATGGGGCAGGAGCTGTTGTGGGGCTGATGGGGGTCAGATCTATGGGGCAGGAGCTGCTGTGGGGCTGATGGGGGTCAGATCTATGGGGCAGGAGCTACTGTGGGGCTGATGGGGGTCAGATCTATGGGGCAGGAGCTACTGTGGGGCTGATGTTGGTCTGATCTATGGGCAGGAGCTGCTGTGCGACAGATGTGGGTCAGATCTATGGGGCAGGTGCTGCTGTGCGACATATGTGGGTCAGATCTATGGGGCAGGATCTGCTGTGGGGCTGATGTGGGTCAGATCTATGGGGCAGGAGATGGTGTGTGGCAGATGAGGGTCAGATCTATGGTGTAGGAGCTGCTGTGGGGCTGATGTGTGTCAGATCTATGGGGCAGGAGCTGTTGTGGGTCAGATCTATTGGGCAGCAGCTGCTTTACATATGATGTGTGTCAGATCTATGGGGCCGGAGCTGCTGTGGGGCTGATGTGGGTTAGATCTATAGGGCAGGAGCTGCTGTGCGACAGATGTGGGTCAGATCTATGGGGCAGAGCTGCTCTTGGGAACATGTGGGTCAGATCTATGGGGCAGGAGCTGCTGTGGGGCTGATGTGGGTCAGATCTATAGGGCAGGAGCTGCTGTGGGGCTGATGTGGGTCAGATCTATGGGGCAGGAGCTGCTGTGCGACAGATGTGGGTCAGATCTATGGGGCAGGAGCTGCTGTGGGGCTGATGTGGGTCAGATCCTTGGGGCTGAAGCTGCTGTGGGTCATATCTATTGGGCAGCAGCTGCTTTACATATGATGTGTGTCAGATCTATGGGGCAGGATCTGCTGTGGGGCTGATGTGGGAAAGATCTATGGGGCAGGAGATGCTTTGGGGCAGATGTGGGTCAGATCTATGGGGCAGGAGATGCTTTGGGGCAGATGTGGGTCAGATCTATGGGGCAGGAGATGCTTTGGGGCAGATGTGGGTCAGATCTATGGGGCAGGAGTTGCTGTGGGGCTGATGTGGGTCAGATCCTTGGGGCTGAAGCTGCTGTGGGTCATATCTATTGGGCAGCAGCTGCTTTACATATGATGTGTGTCAGATCTATGGGGCAGGAGCTGCTGTGGGGCTGATGTGGGTTAGATCTATGGGGCAGGAGCTGTTGTGGGGATGATATGGGTCAGATCTATGGGGCAGGAGCTACTGTGGGGCTGATGTTGGTCTGATCTATGGGGCAGGAGCTGCTGCGGGGCTGATTTGGGTCAGATCTATGGGGCAGGAGCTGCTGTGGGGCTGATGTGGGTTAGATCTATGGGGCAGGAGCTGTTGTGGGGCTGATGGGGGTCAGATCTATGGGGCAGGAGCTACTGTGGGGCTGATGTGGGTCAAATCAATGGGGCAGAGCTGCTCTTGGGAACATGTGGGTCAGATCTATGGGGCAGGAGCTGCTGTGGGGCTGATGTGGGTAGATATATGGGGCAGGAGCTGCTGTGTGACAGATGTGGGTCAGATCTATGGGGCAGGAGCTGCTGTGGGGCTGATGTGGGTCAGATCCTTGGGGCTGAACTGCTGTGGGTCATATCTATTGGGCAGCAGCTGCTTTACATATGATGTGTGTCAGATCTATGGGGCAGGAGCTGCTGTGGGGCTGATGTGGGTTAGATCTATGGGGCAGGAGCTGTTGTGGGGTTGATGGGGGTCACATCTATGGGGCAGGAGCTACTGTGGGGCTGATGTTGGTCTGATCTATGGGGCAGGAGCTGCTGCGGGGCTGATTTGGGTCAGATCTATGGGGCAGGAGCTGCGGTGGGGCTGCTGTGGGTTAGATCTATGGGGCAGGAGCTGTTGTGGGTCATATCTATTGGGCAGCAGCTGCTTTACATATGATGTGTGTCAGATCTATGGGGCCGGAGCTGCTGTGGGGCTGATGTGGGTTAGATCTATAGGGCAGGAGCTGCTGTGCGAGAGATGTGGGTCAGATCTATGGGGCAGAGCTGCTCTTGGGAACATGTGGGTCAGATCTATGGGGCAGGAGCTGCTGTGGGGCTGATGTGGGTCAGATCTATAGGGCAGGAGCTGCTGTGCGACAGATGTGGGTCAGATCTATGGGGCAGGAGCTGCTGTGGGGCTGATGTGGGTCAGATCCTTGGGGCTGAAGCTGCTGTGGGTCATATCTATTGGGCAGCAGCTGCTTTACATATGATGTGTGTCAGATCTATGGGGCAGGAGCTGCTGTGGGGCTGATGTGGGTTAGATCAATGGGGCAGGAGCTGTTGTGGGGCTGATGGGGGTCAGATCTATGGGGCAGGTGCTGCTGTGCGACATATGTGGGTCAGATCTATGGGGCAGGATCTGCTGTGGGGCTGATGTGGGAAAGATCTATGGGGCAGGAGATGCTTTGGGGCAGATGTGGGTCAGATCTATGGGGCAGGAGCTGCTGTGGTGCTGATGTGGGTCAGATCCTTGGGGCTGAAGCTGCTGTGGGTCATATCTATTGGGCAGCAGCTGCTTTACATATGATGTGTGTCAGATCTATGGGGCAGGAGTTGCTGTGGGGCTGATGTGGGTTAGATATATGGGGCAGGAGCTGCTGCGGGGCTGATGGGGGTCAGATCTATGGGGAAGGAGCTGCTGTGGGTCAGATCTATGGGGCAGGAGCTGCTGTGGGGCTGATGTTGGTCAGATTTATGGAGCAGGAGCTGCTGTGTTGCAGATGTGGGTCAGATCTATGGTGCAAGAGCTGCTGTGGGGCAGATGTAGGGCTTATCTATGGGGCAGGAGCTGCTGTGAGGCTGATGGGTGTTAGATCTATGGGGAGGAGCTGCTGTGGTGCACATGTGGGTCAGAGCTATGGGGCAGGAGCTGCTGTGTGGCAGATGTGGGTCAGATCTATGGTGTAGGAGCTGCTGTGGGGCTGATGTGGGTCAGATCTATAGGGCAGGAGCTACTGTGCGACAGATGTGGGTCAGATCTATGGGGCAGGTGCTGCTGTGGGGCTGATGTGGGTCAGATCTATGGTGTAGGAGCTGCTGTGGGGCTGATGGGTGTTAGATCTATGGTGTAGGAGCTGCTGTGTGGCAGATGTGGGTCAGATCTATGGGGCAGGAGCTGCTGTGGGGCTGATGTGGGTCAGATCCTTGGGGCTGAAGCTGCTGTGGGTCATATCTATTGGGCAGCAGCTGCTTTACATATGATGTGTGTCAGATCTATGGGGCAGGAGCTACTGTGAGGCTGATGTGGGTCAGATCTATAGGGCAGGAGCTGCTGTGGGGCTGATGTGGGTCAGATCTATGGGGCAGGAGCTGCTGTGCGACAGATGTGGGTCAGATCTATGTGGCAGGAGCTACTGTGGGGCTGATGTTGGTCTGATCTATGGGCAGGAGCTGCTGTGCGACAGATGTGGGTCAGATCTATGGGGCAGGTGCTGCTGTGCGACATATGTGGGTCAGATCTATGGGGCAGGATCTGCTGTGGGGCTGATGTGGGTCAGATCTATGGGGCAGGAGATGCTTTGTGGCAGATGTGGGTCAGATCTATGGGGCAGGAGATGGTGTGTGGCAGATGTGGGTCAGATCTATGGGGCAGGAGCTGCTGTGGGTCAGATTTGGGTCAGATCTATGGGGCAGGAGCTGTTGTGGGTCAGATCTATTGTGCAGCAGCTGCTTTACATATGATGTGTGTCAGATCTATGGGGCCGGAGCTGCTGTGGGGCTGATGCGGGTTAGATCTATAGGGCAGGAGCTGCTGTGCGACAGATGTGGGTCAGATCTATGGGGCAGAGCTGCTCTTGGGAACATGTGGGTCAGATCTATGGGGCAGGAGCTGCTGTGGGGCTGATGTGGGTCAGATCTATAGGGCAGGAGCTGCTGTGGGGCTGATGTGGGTCAGATCCTTGGGGCTGAAGCTGCTGTGGGTCATATCTATTGGGCAGCAGCTGCTTTACATATGATGTGTGTCAGATCTATGGGGTAGGAGCTGCTGTGGAACTGATGTGGGTTAGATCTATGGGGCAGGAGCTGTTGTGGGGCTGATGGGGGTCAGATCTATGGGGCAGGAGATGCTCTGGGGCTGATGGGGGTCAGATCTATGGGGCAGGAGCTACTGTGGAGCTGATGGGGGTCAGATCTATGGGGCAGGAGCTACTGTGGGGCTGATGTTGGTCTGATCTATGGGGCAGGAGCTGCTGTGCGACAGATGTGGGTCAGATCTATGGGGCAGAGCTGCTCTTGGGAACATGTGGATCAGATCTATGGGGCAGGAGCTGCTGTGGTGCTGATGTGGGTCAGATCTATAGGGCAGGAGCTGCTGTGCGACAGATGTGGGTCAGATCTATGGGGCAGGAGCTGCTGTGGGGCTGATGTGGGTCAGATCCTTGGGGCTGAAACTGCTGTGGGTCATATCTATTAGGCAGCAGCTGCTTTACATATGATGTGTGTCAGATCTATGGGGCAGGAGCTGCTGTGGGGCTGATATGGGTTAGATCTACGGGGCAGGAGCTGCTGTGGGGCTGATGTGGGTCAGATCTATGGGGCAGGAGCTGCTGTGCGACATATGTGCGTCAGATCTATGGGCAGGATCTGCTGTGGGGCTGATGTGGGAAAGATCTATGGGGCAGGAGATGCTTTGGGGCAGATGTGGGTCAGATCTATGGGGCAGGAGATGCTTTGGGGCAGATGTGGGTCAGATCTATGGGGCAGGAGTTGCTGTGGGGCTGATGTGGGTCAGATCCTTGGGGCTGAATCTGCTGTGGGTCATATCTATTGGGCAGCAGCTGCTTTACATATGATGTGTGTCAGATCTATGGGGCAGGAGCTGCTGTGGGGCTGATGTGGGTTAGATCTATGGGGCAGGAGCTGTTGTGGGGCTGATATGGGTCAGATCTATGGGGCAGGAGCTACTGTGGGGCTGATGTTGGTCTGATCTATGGGGCAGGAGCTGCTGCGGGGCTGATTTGGGTCAGATCTATAGTGCAGGAGCTGCTGTGGGGCTGATGTGGGTTAGATCTATGGGGCAGGAGCTGTTGTGGGGCTGATGGGTGTCAGATCTATGGGGCAGGAGCTACTGTGGGGCTGATGTGGGAAAGATCTATGGTGTAGGAGCTGCTGTGGGGCTGATGTGGGTCAGATCTATGGGGCAGGAGCTGCTGTGGTTAAGATCTATTTGGCAGGATCTGCTGTGGGGCAGATTTGGGTCAGATCTATGGGGCAGGAGCTGCAGTGGAGATGATGTACGTCAGATCTATGGGGCAGGAGCTGCTGTGGGGCTGCTGTGGGTTAGATCTATGGGGCAGGAGCTGTTGTGGGTCATATCTATTGGGCAGCAGCTGCTTTACATATGATGTGTGTCAGATCTATGGGGCCGGAGCTGCTGTGGGGCTGATGTGGGTCAGATCTATGGGGCAGAGCTGCTCTTGGGAACATATGGGTCAGATCTATGGGGCAGGAGCTGCTGTGGGGCATATGTGAGTTAGATCTATGGGGCAGGAGATGGTGTGGGGCAGATTTGGGTCAGATGTATGGGTCAGGAGCTGCTGTGTGGCTGATGAGGGTCAGATCTATGGGGCATGGGCTGCTGTGGGTCAGATCTACGGGACTGGAGCTGCAGTGGAGCACATGTGGGTCAGATCTATGGGGTAGAAGCTGCTGTGGGGCTGATGGGGGTCATATCTATAAGTCAGGAGCTGTTGTGGGGCTGACGTGGGTCAGATCTATGAGGCAGGAGCTGCTGTGGGGCAGATTTGGGTCAGATCTATGGGGCAGGAGCTGCTGTGGGGCTGATGTGGGTCAGATCTATGGGGCAGGAGCTGTTGTGGGGCTGATGTGGGTCAGATCTATGGGCCAGGAGCAGCTGCAGGGCTGATTTGGGTCAGATCTATGGGTCAGCAGCTGCTGTGGGTCTGATGTGGGTCAGATCTATGGGGCAAGAGCTGCTGTGGGGCAGATGTGGGTCAGATCTAAGGGGCAGGGGCTGCTGTGGGGCAGATGTGGGTCAGATCTATGGGGCAGGAGCTGCTGTGGGTCAGATGTGGGTCAGATCTATGGGGCAGGAGATGCTGTGGGGCTGATGTGGGTCAAATCAATGGGGCAGGATCTCCTGGGGGCTGATGTGGGTCAGATCTGTGGGGTAAAATCTGCTGTGGGGCAGATGTGGTTTAGGTCTATGGAACAGGAGATTCTGTGGGGTTGATGTGGGTCAGATAGATGGGTCAGGAGCTGCTGTGGGGCTGATGGGGGTCCATTCTATGGGGCAGGAGCTGCTGTGGGGCAGATGTGGGTCAGATCTATGGGGCAGGGGCTGCTGTGGGGCAGATGTGGGTCAGATCTATTGGGCAGGAGCTGCTGTGGGGCACATGTGAGTTAGATCTATGGGGCAGGAGATGGTGTGGGGCTGATGTTGGTCAGATCTATAGGGCAGGAGCTGCATTGGGGCTGATGATGGTCAGATCTATGGGGCAGGATCTCCTGTGGGGCTGATGTGGGCCAAATTAATGGGGCAGAGCTGCTCTGGGGCACATGTGGGTCAGATCTATGGAGCAGGAGCTGCTGTGGGGCAGATTTGAATCAGATCTATAGGGCAGGAGCTGCTGTGGGTCAGATCTATTGAGCAGGAGCTGCTGTGTGGCTGATGAGGGTCAGATCTATGGGGCATGGGCTGCTGTGGGTCAGATCTACCGGACTGGAGCTGCAGTGGAGCACATGTGGGTCAGATCTATGGGGTAGAAGCTGCTGTGAGGCTGATGGGGGTCAGAGCTATGGGGCAGGAGCTGCTGTGGGGTAGATGTGGGTCAGATCTATGGGGCAGGAGCTGATGTGGGGCTGATGTTGGTCAGATCTATAGGGCAGGAGATGCTTTGGGGCAGATGTGGGTCAGATCTATGGGGCAGGAGTTGCTGTGGGGCTGATGTGGGTCAGATCCTTGGGGCTGAAGCTGCTGTGGGTCATATCTATTGGGCAGCAGCTGCTTTACATATGATGTGTGTCAGATCTATGGGGCAGGAGCTGCTGTGGGGCTGATGTGGGTTAGATCTATGGGGCAAGAGCTACTGTGGGGCTGATGTTGGTCTGATCTATGGGGCAGGAGCTGCTGCGGGGCTGATTTGGGTCAGATCTATGGGGCAGGAGCTGCTGTGGGGCTGATGTGGGTTAGATCTATGGGGCAGGAGCTGTTGTGGGGCTTTTAGGGGTCAGATCTATAGGACAGGAGATGCTGTGGGTCAGATCTATGGGGCAGGAGCTGCTGTGGGGAACATGTGTGTCAGGTCTATGGGGCAGGAGCTGCTGTGGGGCAGATGTGGGTCAGATCTATGGGTCAGCAGCTGCTGTGGGTATGATGTGGGTCAGATCTATGGGGCAGGAGCTGCTGTGGGTCAGATCTATGGGGCAGAAACAGATGTGGGCCTGATGTTTGTCAGATTTATGGAGCAGGAGCTGCTGTGTTGCAGATGTGGGTCAGATCTATGGGGAGGAGCTGCTCTGGTGCAGATGTGGGTCAGATCTATGGGGCAGGAGCTGCAGTGGAGATGATGTAGGTCAGATCTATGGGGCAGGAGCTGCTGTGGGGCTGCTGTGGGTTAGATCTATGGGGCAGGAGCTGTTGTGGGTCATATCTATTGGGCAGCAGCTGCTTTACATATGATGTGTGTCAGATCTATGGGGCAGGAGCTGCTGTGGGGCTGATGGGGGTCAGATATATCGTGCAGGAGCTACTGTGGGGCTGATGTGGGTCAAATCAATGGGGCAGAGCCGCTCTTGGGAACATGTGGGTCAGATCTATGGGGCAGGAGCTGCTGTGGGGCTGATGGGGGTCAGATCTATGGGGCAGGAGCTACTGTGGGGCTGATGTTGGTCTGATCTATGGGGCAGGAGCTGCTGTGCGACAGATGTGGGTCAGATCTATGGGGCAGGTGCTGCTGTGCGACATATGTGGGTCAGATCTATGGGGCAGGATCTGCTGTGGGGCTGATGTGGGAAAGATCTATGGGGCAGGACATGCTTTGGGGCAGATGTGGGTCAGATCTATGGGGCAGGAGCTGCTGTGGGGCTGATGTGGGTCAGATCCTTGGGGCTGAAGCTGCTGTGGGTCATATCTATTGGGCAGCAGCTGCTTTACATATGATGTGTGTCAGATCTATGGGGCAGGAGCTGCTGTGGGGCTGATGTGGGTTAGATCTATGGGGCAGGAGCTGTTCTGGGGCTGATGGGGTCAGATCTATGGGTCAGGAGCTGCTGTGGGGCTGATGTGGGTCAGATCTATGGGGCAGGAGATACTGTGGGTCAGATCTATGGGGCAGGAGCTGATGTGGGGAACATGTGGGTCAGGTCTATGGGACAGGAGCTGCTGTGGGGCAGATGTGGGTCAGATCTATGGGGCAGGAGCTGCTGTGCGACAGATGTGGGTGAGATCTATGGGGCAGGAGCTGCTGTGCGACATATGTGGGTCAGATCTATGGGGAAGGAGCTGCTGTGGGGCTGATGTGGGAAAGATCTATGGGGCAGGAGTTGCTTTGGGGCAGATGTGGGTCAGATCTATGGGGCAGGAGTTGCTGTGGGGCTGATGTGGGAAAGATCCTTGGGGCTGAAGCTGCTGTGGGTCATATCTATTGGGCAGCAGCTGTTTACATATGATGTGTGTCAGATCTATGGGGCAGGAGCTGCTGTGGGGCTGATGTGGGTTAGATCTATGGGGCAGGAGCTTTTGTGGGGCTGATGGGGGTCAGATCTATGGGGCAGGAGCTACTGTGGAGCTGATGTTGGTCTGATCTATGGGGCAGGAGCTGCTGCGGTACTGATTTGGGTCAGGTCTCTTGGGCAGGAGCTGCTGTGGGGCAGATGTGGGTCAGATCTATGGGTCAGCAGCTGCTGTGGGTCTGATCTATGGGGCAGGAACAGATGTGGGCCTGATGTTGGTCAGATTTATGGAGCAGGAGCTGCTGTGTTGCAGATGTGGGTCAGATCTATGGTGCAGGAGCTGCTGTGGGGCAGATGTAGGGCTTATCTATGGGGCAGGAGCTGCTGTGAGGCTGATGGGTGTTAGATCTATGGGGAGGAGCTGCTGTGGTGCGGATGTGGGTCAGAGCAATGGGGCAGGAGCTACTGTGGTTAAGATCTATCTGGCAGGATCTGCTGTGGGGCAGATTTGGGTCAGATCTATGGGGCAAGAGCTGCAGTGCGGATGATGTACGTCAGATCTATGGGGCCGGAGCTGCTGTGGGGCTGATGGGGGTCAGATCTATGGGGCAGGAGCTACTGTGGGGCTGATGTGGGTCAAATCAATGGGGCAGAGCTGCTCTTTGGAACATGTGGGTCAGATCTATGGGGCAGGAGCTGCTGTGGGGCTGATGTGGGTCAGATCTATGGGGCAGGAGCTGCTGTGCGACAGATGTGGGTCAGATCTATGGGGCAGGAGCTGCTGTGGGGCTGATGTGGGTCAGATCCTTGGGGCTGAAGCTGCTGTGGGTCATATCTATTGGGCAGCAGCTGCTTTACATATGATGTGTGTCAGATCTATGGGTCAGGAGCTGCTGTGGGGCTGATGTGGGTTAGATCTATGGGGCAGGAGCTCTTGTGGGGCTGATGGGGGTCAGATCTATAGGGCAGGAGCTGCTGTGGTGCAGATGAGGGTCAGAGCTATGGGGCAGGAGCTGCTGTGTGGCAGATGTGGGTCAGATCTATGGGGCAGGATCTGCTGTGGGGCTGATGTGGGAAAGATCTATGGGGCAGGAGATGCTTTGGGGCAGATGTGGGTCAGATCTATGGGGCAGGAGATGATGTGGGGCTGATGGGGGTCAGATTTATGGGGCAGGAGCTACTGTGTGGCTGATGTTGGTCGGATCTATGGGGCAGGAGCTGCTGCGGGGCTGATTTGGGTCAGATCTATGGGGCAGGAGCTGCTGTGTGGCAGATGTGGGTCAGATCTATGGTGTAGGAGCTGCTGTGGGGCTGATGTGGGTCAGATCCTTGGGGCTGAAGCTGCTGTGGGTCATATCTATTGGGCAGCAGCTGCTTTACATATGATGTGTGTCAGATCTATGAGGCCGGAGCTGCAGTGGGGCTGATGGGGGTCAGATCTATGGGGCAGGAGCTACTGTGGGGCTGATGTGGGTCAAATCAATGGGGCAGAGCTGCTCTTGGGAACATGTTGGTCAGATCTATGGGGCAGGAGCTGCTGTGGGGCTGATGTGGGTCAGATCTATAGGGCAGGAGCTGCTGTGCGACATATGTGGGTCAGATCTATGGGGCAGGAGCTGCTGTGCGACAGATGTGGGTCAGATCTATGGGGCAGGAGCTGCTGTGGGGCTGATGTGGGTCAGATCCTTGGGGCTGAAGCTGCTGTGGGTCATATCTATTGGGCAGCAGCTGCTTTACATATGATGTGTGTCAGATCTATGGGGCAGGAGCTGCTGTGGATCTGATGTGGGTCAGATCTATGGGGCAGGAGCTACTGTGGGGCTGATGGGGGTCAGATCTATGGGGCAGGAGCTACTGTGGGGCTGATGTTGGTCTCATCTATGGGGCAGGAGCTACTGTGGGGCTGATGTTGGTCTCATCTATGGGGCAGGAGCTGCTGTGCGACATATGTGGGTCAGATCTATGGGGCAGGAGCTGCTGTGGGGCTGATGTGGGTAAGATCTATGGGGCAGGAGATGCTTTGGGGCAGATGTGGGTCAGATCTATGGGGCAGGAGTTGCTGTGGGGCTGATGTGGGTCAGATCCTTGGGGCTGAAGCTGCTGTGGGTCATACCTATTGGGCAGCAGCTGCTTTACATATGATGTGTGTCAGATCTATGGGGCAGGAGCTGCTGTGGGGCTGAGGTGGGTTAGATCTATGGGGCAGGAGCTGTTATGGGGCTGATGGTGTCAGATCTATGGGGCAGGAGCTACTGTGGGGCTGATGTGGGTCAGAGCTATGGGGCAGGAGCAGCTGTGTGGCAGATGTGGGTCAGATCTATGGTGTAGGAGCTGCTGTGGGGCTGATGTGGGTCAGATCTATGGGGCAGGAGCTGCTGTGGTTAAGATCTATTTGGCAGGATCTGCTGTGGGGCAGATTTGGGTCAGATCTATGGGGCAGGATCTCCTGTAGGGCAGATGTAGGGCATATCTATGGGTCAGGAGCTGCAGTGGAGATGATGTACGTCAGATCTATGGGGCAGGAACTTCTGTGGGGCTGCTGTGGGTCAGATCAATGGGGCTGAAGCTGCTGTGGGTCATATCTATTGGGCAGCAGCTGCTTTACATATGATGTGTGTCAGATCTATGGGGCAGGAGCTGCTGTGGTGCTGATATAGGTCAGATCTATGGGCAGGAGCTGCTGTGGGACACATGTGAGTTAGATCTATGGGGCAGGAGATGATGTGGGGCAGATTTGGGTCAGATGTATGGGTCAGGAGCTGATGTGGGGCTGATGTTGGTCAGATCTATAGGGCAGGAGCTGCAGTGGGGCTGATGTGGGTCAGATCTATAGGGCAGGAGCTGCAGAGGGGCTGATGTGGGTCAGATCTATAGGGCAGGAGCTGCAGTGGGGCTGATGTGGGTCAGATCTATAGGGCAGGAGCTGCAGTGGGGCTGATGTTGGTCAGATCTATAGGGCAGGAGCTGCAGTGGGGCTGATGTGGGTCAAATCAATGGGGCAGAGCTGCTCTGGGGCACATGTGGGTCAGATCTATGGAGCAGGAGCTGCTGTGGGGCAGATTTGAATCAGATCTATAGGGCAGGAGCTGCTTTGGGTCAGATCTATGGGAAGAAGCTGCTGTGGGGCACATGTGAGTTAGATCTATGGGGCAGGAGATGGTGTGGGGCAGATTTGGGTCAGATGTATGGGTCAGGAGCTGCTGTGTGGCTGATGAGGGTCAGATCTATGGGGCATGGGCTGCTGTGGGTCAGATCTACGGGACTGGAGCTGCAGTGGAGCACATGTGGGTCAGATCTATGGGGTAGAAGCTGCTGTGGGGCTGATGGGGGTCATATCTATAAGGCAGGAGCTGCTGTGGGGCTGACGTGGGTCAGATGTATGGGGCAGGAGCTGCTGTGCGACAGATGTGGGTCAGATCTATGGGGCAGGAGCTGCTGTGGGGCATATGTGGGTCAGATCTATGGGGCAGGAGCTGCTGTGGGGCTGATGTGGGTCAGATCCTTGGGGCTGAAGCTGCTGTGGGTCATATCTATTGGGCAGCAGCTGCTTTACATATGATGTGTGTCAGATCTATGGGGCAGGAGCTACTGTGGGGCTGATGTTGGTCTGATCTATGGGGCAGGAGCTGCTGCGGGGCTGATTTGGGTCAGATCTATGGGGCAGGAGCTGCTGTGGTGCAGATGAGGGTCAGAGCTATGGGGCAGGAGCTGCTGTGTGGCAGATGTGGGTCAGATCTATAGGGCAGGAGCTGCTGTGCGACAGATGTGGGTCAGATCTATGGGGCAGGAGCTGCTGTGGGGTGATGTGTGTCAGATCCTTGGGGCTGAAGCTGCTGTGGGTCATATCTATTGGGCAGCAGCTGCTATACATATGATGTGTGTCAGATCTATGGGGCAGGAGCTGCTGTGGGGCTGATGTGCTTTAGATCTATGGGGCAGGAGCTGTTGTGGGGATGATGGGGGTCAGATCTATGGGGCAGGAGCTACTGTGGGGCTGATGTTGGTCACATCTATGGGGCAGGAGCTGCTGTGCGACAGATGTGGGTCAGATCTATGGGGCAGGTGCTGCTGTGGGGCTGATGGGGGTCAGATCTATGGGGCAGGAGCTGCTGTGGGGCAGATGTGGGTCAGATCTATGGGGCAGGAGCTGCTGTGGGTCAGATCTATGGGGCAGGAACAGATGTGGGCCTGATGTTGGTCAGATTTATGGAGCAGGAGCTGCTGTGTTGCAGATGTGGGTCAGATCTATGGTGCAGGAGCTGCTGTGGTGCAGATGTAGGGCATATTTATGGGGCAGGAGCTGCTGTGGTGCTGATATGGGTCAGATCTATGGGCAGGAGCTGCTGTGGGGCACATGTGAGTTAGATCTATGGGGCAGGAGATGATGTGGGGCAGATTTGGGTCAGATGTATGGGTCAGGAGCTGATGTGGGGCTGATGTTGGTCAGATCTATAGGGCAGGAGCTGCAGTGGGGCTGATGTGGGTCAGATCTATAGGGCAGGAGCTGCAGTGGGGCTGATGTTGGTCAGATCTATAGGGCAGGAGCTGCAGAGGGGCTGATGTGGGTCACATCTATAGGGCAGGAGCTGCAGTGGGGCTGATGTGGGTCAGATCTATAGTGCAGGAGCTGCAGTGGGGCTGATGTTGGTCAGATCTATAGGGCAGGAGCTGCAGTGGGGCTGATGTGGGTCAGATCTATAGGGCAGGAGCTGCAGTGGGGCTGATGTGGGTCAAATCAATGGGGCAGAGCTGCTCTGGGGCACATGTGGGTCAGATCTATGGAGCAGGAGCTGCTGTGGGGCAGATTTGAATCAGATCTATAGGGCAGGAGCTGCTGTGGGTCAGATCTATGGAGAAGGAGCTGCTGTGGGGCACATGTGAGTTAGATCTATGGGGCAGGAGATGGTGTGGGCAGATTTGGGTCAGATGTATGGGTCAGGAGCTGCTGTGTGGCTGATGAGGGTCAGATCTATGGGGCATGGGCTGCTGTGGGTCAGATCTACGGGACTGGAGCTGCAGTGGAGCACATGTGGGTCAGATCTATGGGGTAGAAGCTGCTGTGGGGCTGATGGGGGTCATATCTATAAGGCAGGAGCTGCTGTGGGGCTGACGTGGGTCAGATGTATGGGGCAGGAGCTGCTGTGCGACAGATGTGGGTCAGATCTATGGGGCAGGAGCTGCTGTGGGGCTGATGTGGGTCAGATCCTTGTGGCTGATGATGCTGTGGGTCATATCTATTGGGCAGCAGCTGCTTTACATATGATGTGTGTCAGATCTATGGGGCAGGAGCAGCAGTGGAGATGATGTACGTCAGATCTATGAAGCAGGAGCTGCTGTGGGGCTGATGTGGGTTAGATCTATGGGGCAGGAGCTGTTGTGGGTCATATCTATTGGGCAGCAGCTGCTTTACATATGATGTGTGTCAGATCTATGGGGCCGGTTCTGCAGTGGGGCTGATGGGGGTAAGATCTACGGGGCAGGAGCTACCTTGGGGCTGATGTGGGTCAACTCAATGGGGCAGAGCTGCTTTTGGGAACATGTGGGTCAGATCTATGGGGCAGGAGCTGCTGTGGGGTTGATGTGGGTCAGATCTATATGGCAGGAGCTGCTGTGCAACAGATGTGGGTCAGATCTATGGGGCAGGAGCTGATGTGGGGCTGATGTGGGTCAGATCCTTGGGGCTGAAGCTGCTGTGGGTCATATCTATTGGGCAGCAGCTGCTTTACATATGATGTGTGTCAGATCTATGGGGCAGGAGCTGTTTTGGGGCTGATGGGGGTCAGATCTATGGGGCAGGAGCTACTGTGGGGCTGTTGTTGGTCTCATCTATGGGGCAGGAGCTGCTGTGCGACAGATGTGGGTCAGATCTATGGGGCAGGTGCTGCTGTGCGACATATGTGGGTCAGATCTATGGGGCAGGATCTGCTGTGGGGCTGATGTGGGAAAGATCTATGGGGCAGGAGTTGCTTTGGGGCAGATGTGGGTCAGATCTATGGGGCAGGAGTTGCTGTGGGGCTGATGTGGGAAAGATCCTTGGGGCTGAAGCTGCTGTGGGTCATATCTATTGGGCAGCAGCTGCTATACATATGATGTGTGTCAGATCTATGGGGCAGGAGCTGCTGTGGGGCTGATGTGCTTTAGATCTATGGGGCAGGAGCTGTTGTGGGGATGATGGGGGTCAGATCTATGGGGCAGGAGCTACTGTGGGGCTGATGTTGGTCACATCTATGGGGCAGGAGCTGCTGTGCGACAGATGTGGGTCAGATCTATGGGGCAGGTGCTGCTGTGGGGCTGATGAGGGTCAGATCTATGGGGCAGGAGCTGCTGTGGGGCAGATGTGGGTCAGATCTATGGGGCAGGAGCTGCTGTGGGTCAGATCTATGGGGCAGGAACAGATGTGGGCCTGATGTTGGTCAGATTTATGGAGCAGGAGCTGCTGTGTTGCAGATGTGGGTCAGATCTATGGTGCAGGAGCTTCTGTGGGGCAGATGTAGGGCATATCTATGGGGCAGGAGCTGCTGTAAGGCTGATGGGTGTTAGATTTATGGGGAGGAGCTGCTGTGGTGCAGATGTGGGTCAGAGCTATGGGGCAGGAGCTGCTGTGGGGCAGAAGTGGGTAAGATCTATGGGGTAGGAAATGGTGTGTGGCAGATGTGGGTCAGATCTATGGTGTAGGAGCGGCTGTGGTGCTGATATGGGTCAGATCTATGGGCAGGAGCTACTGTGGGGCACATGTGAGTTAGATCTATGGGGCAGGAGATGATGTGGGGCAGATTTGGGTCAGATGTATGGGTCAGGAGCTGATGTGGGGCTGATGTTGGTCAGATCTATAGGGCAGGAGCTGCAGTGGGGCTGATGTGGGTCAGATCTATAGGGCAGGAGCTGCAGTGGGGCTGATGTTGGTCAGATCTATAGGGCAGGAGCTGCAGAGGGGCTGATGTGGGTCACATCTATAGGGCAGGAGCTGCAGTGGGGCTGATGTGGGTCAGATCTATAGTGCAGGAGCTGCAGTGGGGCTGATGTTGGTCAGATCTATAGGGCAGGAGCTGCAGTGGGGCTGATGTGGGTCAGATCTATAGGGCAGGAGCTGCAGTGGGGCTGATGTGGGTCAAATCAATGGGGCAGAGCTGCTCTGGGGCACATGTGGGTCAGATCTATGGAGCAGGAGCTGCTGTGGGGCAGATTTGAATCAGATCTATAGGGCAGGAGCTGCTGTGGGTCAGATCTATGGAGAAGGAGCTGCTGTGGGGCACATGTGAGTTAGATCTATGGGGCAGGAGATGGTGTGGGCAGATTTGGGTCAGATGTATGGGTCAGGAGCTGCTGTGTGGCTGATGAGGGTCAGATCTATGGGGCATGGGCTGCTGTGGGTCAGATCTACGGGACTGGAGCTGCAGTGGAGCACATGTGGGTCAGATCTATGGGGTAGAAGCTGCTGTGGGGCTGATGGGGGTCATATCTATAAGGCAGGAGCTGCTGTGGGGCTGACGTGGGTCAGATGTATGGGGCAGGAGCTGCTGTGCGACAGATGTGGGTCAGATCTATCGGGCAGGAGCTGCTGTGGGGCTGATGTGGGTCAGATCCTTGTGGCTGATGATGCTGTGGGTCATATCTATTGGGCAGCAGCTGCTTTACATATGATGTGTGTCAGATCTATGGGGCAGGAGCAGCAGTGGAGATGATGTACGTCAGATCTATGAAGCAGGAGCTGCTGTGGGGCTGATGTGGGTTAGATCTATGGGGCAGGAGCTGTTGTGGGTCATATCTATTGGGCAGCAGCTGCTTTACATATGATGTGTGTCAGATCTAAGGGGCCGGAGCTGCAGTGGGGCTGATGGGGGTAAGATCTACGGGGCAGGAGCTACCTTGGGGCTGATGTGGGTCAAATCAATGGGGCAGAGCTGCTTTTGGGAACATGTGGGTCAGATCTATGGGGCAGGAGCTGCTGTGGGGTTGATGTGGGTCAGATCTATATGGCAGGAGCTGCTGTGCAACAGATGTGGGTCAGATCTAAGGGGCCGGAGCTGCTGTGGGGCTGATGTGGGTTAGATCTATGGGGCAGGAGCTGTTGTGGGGCTGATGGGGGTCAGATCTATGGGGCAGGAGCTACTGTGGGGCTGTTGTTGGTCTCATCTATGGGGCAGGAGCTGCTGTGCGACAGATGTGGGTCAGATCTATGGGGCAGGTGCTGCTGTGCGACATATGTGGGTCAGATCTATGGGGCAGGATCTGCTTTGGGGCTGATGTGGGAAAGATCTATGGGGCAGGAGCTGCTGTGCGACAGATGTGGGTCAGATCTATGGGGCAGGATCTGCTGTGGGGCTGATGTGGGAAAGATCTATGGGGCAGGAGATGCTGTGGGCCATATGTCGGTCCGATCTATTGGGCAGGAGCTGCTGTGGGGCGCATGTGAATCAGGTCTATGGGGCAGGAGCTGCTGTGGGTCAGATTGTCATGGTTTAATAATGTTGTAATTTTGCTATCAGTATTCCACATCATAACATCATATAAAACATGGATAATTTTACTGAATCTGCAACTTACAGAAGAAGACTACATCTCCCAGAGAGCAACACGATGGGTCACGGGACCTGGACTCTATATTAACTCTGTCGCAGAACAGACTGACGTCTTTCGAGTTCTGGCGTTCAGGGCAGTGTGTGGGAGCCTTCAGCCGTTCGCCCAGATTCACAGTAGGCCTCGGTTACGGGACTCATTCTCTCTCCTATTTTGCTTGATTCATTAGCTCAATTTTCAATTATATTGTATTCTATTGTGTTATCCTGTATTTCGATATAGTATTTAGTAAATAAGTGTGCCTCCTTACATCGTTGCCGCTGTTTTCTTAATTAACTTTTTCTTTTTGGCTGAGGGCCCTTCAGGGGCCCACGGCCCTTGTCACGGACGCAGGTGGATTTTTCGTTCAAACCGTGACAGATTTGGTAGCAGAGGATGGTTCCACTGTTGCAGCCACCCCCATAAGGCATTTGCCACCATCCATGAATCAGTATAAAGATGAAGCATTGGCCACCTCTCCCGTTCAGCCACATCTAAAGCCAGCTGAACAGCCTTTACCTCTGCAAATTGACTTGATTCTCCTTTACCTTCAGTGGCCTCTGCAACTTGTCGTGTGGGGCTCCATACAGCAGCTTTCCATCTGCGGTGCTTCCCTACAATACGACATGATCCGTCTGTGAATAGGGCAAATTACTTTTCGTTTTCTGGTAGCTCATTGTATGGTGCTGCCTCTTTAGCACGTGATACCTCTTCTGTAGGTGGTGTTTCAATTTTTTTACTCTCAGGCCAGTCCATGATCACTTCTAGAATTCCAGGACGGCTGAGTTTTCCCATTCCAGCTCGTTGAGTAATTAATGAAATCCACTTACTCCAAGTGGCATCAGTAGCATGATGGGTGGAGGGAACCTGTCCTTTAAACATCCAATTTATTACTGGCAAGCGAGGTGCTAGAAGAAGCTGAACCTCTGTCCCAACTACTTCAGAAGCAGCCCGAACCCCCTCATACACGGCTAAGATCTCCTTCTTAGTCGGAGTGTAGTGCAGACCCTTTATATGCTTGACTCCAAAATCCTAGGGGTCGGCTTCGGATCCTCACATCCTGCCCCGTCCGTACTGGCCCCAAGGCCACGGCACGGGCTATTTCTTGTTTTCTCTGCTCAAAAGCCTGCTGCTGCTCAGGACCCCATGAGAAATTATTCTTCTTCTGTGTTACCTGATAGAGGGGGCTCACTATGTGGCTGTAGTTTGGGACATGCATTCTCCAAAAGCCCACTACTCCCAGAAAAGATTGGGTCTCTGTCTTGTCGGTGGGCGGAGACATAGCAGTGATTTTGTCAATCACATCTGCTGGGATGTGACGACGTCCATCTTGCCATTTTATACCTAAGAACTGGATTTCCTGGGCAGGCCCCTTCACCTTGCTGCGCTTAATGGCAAAACCAGCTTTCAAAAGAATTTGGATTATCTGTTTCCCTTTCTTGAAAACCTCTGCTGCTGTATGGCCCCACACTACAATATCATCAATATACTGCAAGTGCTCAGGAGCATCACCCTGTTCCAAAACAGCTTGGATCAATCCATGGCAAATTGTTGGGCTGTGCTTCCACCCTTGAGGTAAACGGTTCCAGGTGTACTGAATACCTCTCCAGGTAAAAGCAAACTGTGGCCTACATTTTGCAGCCAATGGGATGGAAAAGAAGGCATTAGCAATGTCAATGGTGGCATACCACCTAGCTTCTTTTGACTCCAGTTCATACTGGAGTTCTAGCATGTCTGGTACAGCAGCACTTAATGGAGGTGTGACTTCATTCAGGCCATGGTAATCCACCGTCAGCCTCCATTCCCCACTGGTTTTACACACTGGCCATATGGGGCTGTTAAAAGGCGAGTGAGTTTTGCTAATCACTCCCTGATTCTCTAATTGGCGAATTAGCTTGTGAATGGGGAGCAATGAGTCCCTATTGGTGCGGTACTGCCGTCTGTGAACCACTCTGGTGACAATTGGTACCTCTTGGTCTTTTACCTGGTGCAACCTCCCAGCACCCGCTGGGAGACCCGGCGCTCGCTGCGTTGCTTCCGTCCTCCGTTCGGGGGGTTCCGTGCGCCGGCGCCGGCGCGTGGAAAGGGAGGGGGTGTGCGGCTGGTCGCGCGCGGGCGCGTGCCAGGCCCCCTTTCGCCCGGTTTTTCCCCATCCATCCATCCATCCATCCATCCATCCATCCATCCATCCACCTTCCCGCTTCGTGGCGGCGCGGGGAAGACCTGGGCGACCATCCACCCGCTCGATCGGCGGGTGCAGTTTCCCGTCCGTGCCGCGGGTAGACGTGTCGGCCGTAGCCGCGCGTCACGCAGCTGTGTCAAGCGGTAAGGGTACGACGAACGGCCAGCCGCCCCCCGACCCGACCCGACCCGACCCGACCCGACCGCTTCCGCCGTTGACCCTCCCTCGCGCCCACCCGCATCCTCTCCTCCCCTCCCCTCCCCTCCCCTCCCCTCCCCTCCCCTCCCCTCCCCTCCCCTCCCCTCCCCTCCCCTCCCCTCCCCTCCCCTCCCCTCCCCTCCCCTCCCCTCCCCTCCCCTCCCCTCTTCTCCCCTCCCCTCCACTCCCCTCCCCTCCCCTCCCCTCCCCTCCCCTCTCTTGTGGTGTAATTTAAATTTATTAAAATAGGTAGGGTAGACCTGGGGTCCGGCATTCGAGCTCGGGCGTCCTCGCGCACGACCGTCTCCGCCGTTCGTCCTCCCTCGGGCACGCTTGCTTCCTCCATTATTGTGGTGGGTTTTTTTTGTTTTTTGGTTTTTTTAAAATATTTTTGTTTCTTTTAAATTTTTTTTCCTTTTTTCCTCCTTTTTTCCCCATTTTTTCTTTTTTTTCCCTTTTTTCCCCTTTTTAAATATTTTTTTCATTCTTTTTTTTCAAAATTTTCTTTTCCCCATATTTCCTTATTATTTATTTAGTTATTCATGCAATTATTAATATCACTCTTCCGCTTTCCCATCTTTTTATTACTTTTATTTTATTTTATTTTATTATTTTATTTTACCGCGACGTTTTACGATATATCTGTACTTTTTCACACCTTCTTCCCTTCTACTTTTCTTTGACTTCTGGCTTCCCTTCCCTTCCCTTCCCTTCCCTTCCCTTCCCTTCCCTTCCCTTCCCTTCCCTTCCCTTCCCTTCCCTTCCCTTCCCTTCCCTTCCCTTCCCTTCCCTTCCCTTCCCTTCCCTTCCCTTCCCTTCCCTTCCCTTCCCTTCCCTTCCCTTCCCTTCCCTTCCCTTCCCTTCCCTTCCCTTCTCTTTCTCCTCGTCACCCGCACGTGAGTAGGCCCGGCACGGCCTCTGTCACGAAGAAGGGGGTCGCTTGTGTGGCCGGGGAGGGATGGGGGGGTCCGCGACGGGGTTGCGGGTATGCGGGTAGAGCTGGCTGCCGGCCGGCGCCTGATCTTCCCGGCCCCGCGTCCGTCTTCCACCTTCCCCCCCCCAGTCCACACCGCACGAGCGGGACCCCAACCCGTACCCGACGGCGGCCTGCCTCCGCCTGCCCCCACCCCGGCCCTCGCCCACAACCCGCCCTCTCCCGGACGCATCTCGCCCGACTGGCCCACGACCGTGTTTTTTTATTTGTTTGTTTGTTTTTGTTTTTGTTTTTTTTTTTTTTGTTTTGGTCGGTCACTCGCTCGGTTATTTGTTTGGACCCGATTGGCCCGTTTGGTTTTTTTCTTTTCTTTCCTTTTTCCGCCGGGGTGCTCCTGACGGCTCGGCCCAATGGCGGCTCGACTCGGCGACCGGAGTCCGCCAAAACGCCTCGCCACCCCCAGCCCCACCGCCACCACCACCACCACCTCCTCCTCCCGCCGAAAATCCCACGTACCGTTCCACCTCATCTGCCGGCTGGGAGAGAGGCTAGGCGCGAACCCCGCGGGGGACGCGGCCGCCTCCCGCCGGCCCACCTCTCGCCGCTGCCGTCTTCCCGCCGCTCTTTCGCCATCCCTCGCCACGCGGCCTGCCCGCAGTCCGGATATCCGGCCCGAACGGACCCCTATGGGCGGGGCCCGCGCACCTTCCTGCAGAGCCGAGAAGGCGGGGGGGGGGCGGGGCGGCTTTTTCAAAAACTAAAAAAGGGGAAAGTAAAGAAGAACCCACGAGAAAAACAGAAAAACTAACAAACAAACAAACAAACGGAAAATAATAAATCCGAGAGGGCGCGTGGGGGCACGGACAAACAATCGAACGGACCAAAGTACGAACGAACGGACGAACAAAGAAACACGCAGACAAAAGGGCAAAACCGCGGTGGCGGTGGCGGGACGGCCAGCTTCAAGCAAGGCCGAACCGAGAAGCCCGGGTGCGCCCCGACCCGGCGAACAGCGGCCGGCTCATACGTGCACCCTGGTCGTTCCGCGGCTGTGGCCGAGTGGCGTCTCCGTGGCGCCTCCGGTGCTCCGGCACGGTCAACACGGCTCGACCCCTGGCCATCGCGGCTCGAGTGCGCCGGCACGGTCCAGCCTCTCCCGGCGGGCTCCGCTCAGCTCGGACGTTCCGCGGAAGTGGCCAAGTGTCGCTCTCGTGGCTGCTCCTCTGCGCTGGCACTGTCTACCCGGCTCCGAGCGTCTCCGGAGGGTGGGGGAAGGGGGGGGGGCACGGCGTCGGCGGCTAGGCGTCGCTTCCCATGCGTCTCGACTAGGTCGGCACGGTCTACCCGGCTCCGAGCGGGCCGTGGTTCTCGGCGGCGGATGCTAGAGGTCGCTGCCTATGCGGCTCGACTAGGTCGGCACGGTCTACCCGGCTCCGAGCGGGCCGTGGTGCTCGGCGGCGGATGCTAGAGGTCGCTGCCTATGCGGCTCGACTAGGTCGGCACGGTCTACCCGGCTCCGAGCGGGCCGTGGTGCTCGGCGGCGGCTGCTAGAGGTCGCTGCCTATGCGGCTCGACTAGGTCGGCACGGTCTACCCGGCTCCGAGCGGGCCGTGGTGCTCGGCGGCGGCTGCTAGAGGTCGCTGCCTATGCGGCTCGACTAGGTCGGCACGGTCTACCCTGCTCCGTGCGTGCGCGAGGGCTCGGCGGCGGTCGCTAGGTGTCGCTGCACGTCTGCCAGCCCGTCCGTCAGCGACCTCTAGCGTCTGCGGCGGAGCAGGGTAGACCGTGCCGACGTGAGCCGGCCGCCGCTCAGCGACCCCTTGCCTCCGCCGCATGAGATTCGGTCCGCTCGGAGCCGGGTAGACCGTGCCGACCAACACGAGCCGGACGTGCAGCGACCGCTGGCCAGCGCGGAGGCTCGTGTGCGCTGGCACGGTCCAGCCTCTCCCGGCGGGTTCCGCTCGGCTCGGACGCTCCTCGGCGGCGTCCGGCGATCTGAGCCGCGGCGACTCGAGTGCGCCGGCACGGTCCAACCGCTTCCGGCGGGTTCCGCTCGGCTCGGACGCTCCTCAGCGGAGTCGGGCGATCTGAGCCGCGGCGACACGGTCCAGCCTCTCCAGGCGGACTCAGCTCGGCTCGGACATTCCGCGGAAGTGGCCAAGTGCCGCTCTTGTGGCTGCTACGCTGCGCCGGCACAGTGTACCCGGCTCCGAGCGGACCGAATCTAATGCTTCGGCGGCCAGGGGTCGCTGCCTATGCGGCTCGTCTAGGTCGGCACGGTGTACCCGGCTCCGAGCGGGCCATGGTTTTCGGCGGCAGAGGCTAGGGGTCGCTGCCTATGCGTCTCGGCTAGGTCGGCACGGTCTACCCGGCTCTGAGCGGGCCGTGGTGCTCGGCGGCGGGGGCTAGGGGTCGCTGCCTATGCGGCTCGGCTGGGTCGGCACGGTCTACCCGGCTCCGAGCGGGCCGTGGTGCTCGGCGGCGGCGGCTTGGGTTCGCTGCCTATGCGGCTCGTCTATGTCGGCACGGTCTACCCGGCTCCGAGCGGGCCGTGGTGCTCGGCGGCGGCTGCTAGGGGTCGCTGCCTATGCGGCTCGACTAGGTCGGCACGGTCTACCCAGCTCCGAGCGGGCCGTGGTGCTCGGCGGCGGCTGCTAGAGGTCGCTGCCTATGCGGCTCGACTAGGTCGGCACGGTCTACCCGGCTCCGAGCGGGCCGTGGTGTTCGGCGGCGGATGCTAGAGGTCGCTGCCTATGCGGCTCGACTTGGTCGGCACGGTCTACCCTGCTCCGTGTGTGCGCGAGGGCTCGGCGGCGGTCGCTAGGTGTCGCTGCACGTCTGCCAGCCCGTCCGTCAGCGACCTCTAGCGTCCGCGGCTGAGCAGGGTAGACCGTGCCGACGTGAGCCGGCCGCCGCTCAGCGACCCCTAGCCGCCGCCGCATGAGCTTCGGTCCGCTCGGAGCCGGGTAGACAGTGCCGACCAACTCGAGCCGGACGTGCAGCGACCGCTGGCCAGCGCGGAGGCTCGTGTGCGCCGGCACGGTCCAACCGCTCTCGGCGGGCTCGGCTCGGCTCGGACGTTCCGCGGCGGCGTCTGGGGAATCTCAGCCGCGGAGGCTCGTGTGCGCCGGCACGGTCCAGCCTCTCCCGGCGGGCTGCGCTCGGCTCAGACGTTCCTCGGCGTCGTCCAGTGATCTGAGCCGCGGCGGCTCGAGTGCACCGGCACGGTCCAACCGCTCCCGGCGGGTTCCGCTCAGCTCGGACGCTCCTCGGCGGAGTCGGGCGATCTGAGCCGCGGCGACACGGTCCAGCCTCCCCAGGCGGACTCAGCTCGGCTCGGACGTTCCGCGGAAGTGGCCAAGTTCCGCTCTTGTGGCTGCTCCGCTGCGCCGGCTCTGTGTACCCGGCTCCGAGAGTCTCTGGGGCGGGGGGGGGGGGGGAAAAGGGGGGGGGGGGGGGAGTAAGGGGGGGGGGGCACGGAGTCGGCGGCTAGGCGTCGCTGCCCATGCGGCTCGACTAGGTCGGCACGGTCTACCCGGCTCCGAGCGGGCCGTGGTGCTCGGCGGCGGCGGCTAGGGCTCGCTGCCTATGCGGCTCGTCTATGTCGGCACGGTCTACCCGGCTCCGAGCGGGCCGTGGTGCTCGGCGGCGGGGGCTAGGGTTCGCTGCTTATGCGGCTCGTCTAGGTCGGCACGGTCTACCCGGCTCCGAGCGGGCCGTGGTGCTCGGCGGCGGAGGCTAGGGGTCGCTGCCTATGCGGCTCGTCTATGTCGGCACGGTCTACCCGGCTCCGAGCGGGCCGTGGTTCTCGGCGGCGGCGGCTAGGGGTCGCTGCCTATGCGGCTCGACTAGGTCGGCACGGTCTACCCGGCTCCGAGCGGGCCGTGGTGCTCGGCGGCGGGGGCTAGAGGTCGCTGCCTATGCGGCTCGACTAGGTCGGCACGGTCTACCCGGCTCCGAGCGGGCCGTGGTGCTCGGCGGCGGGGGCTAGGGGTCGCTGCCTAAGCGGCTCGACTAGGTCGGCACGGTCTACCCGGCTCCGAGCGAGCCGTGGTGCTCGGTGGCGGCGGCTAGGGGTCGCTGCCCGTGCAGCTTGCGTGTAACTGCCAGGTATACCCGCTTTCAACAAGGCTTTGCCGCCCTGTGAGATGCGGGGGCGCTAAAGCTCCGGAGCTTGCTGGGGGGTCGCTGTAGTTTCTTACCTACCACTACGTCGACGTAGAGCGCCGCTTACCCTCGGCGCCGCTGCCGGTAGTCGGCGCCGTTCTTTTCCGAAGCAGTTTTTTCTTACGCCTTCCGTTTTCGTCTGCAGGAGCGAGCGCGTGCTCGTCTCCAGAGGCGGCAACGAGTGGGCTCAGGCGCGCGCGTTTGAGCGCCGGGCTGTGGAGTTTTTCGGTTGCAGCTTCCCGCCGCTCTTTCGCCATCCCTCGCCACGCGGCCTGCCCGCAGTCCGGATTTCCGACTCGAACGGACCCCGCTCAAGTGCGCCGGCACGGTCCAACCGCTCCCGGCGGGCACCGCTCGGCTCGGACGTTCCTCGGAATCAGCCAAATGTCGCTCCCGTGGCGTCTCCGCAGGCAAAAACGCATAGCCGGCGCCGCAAAGCTCGCGAGCCGCACCGAGCCGGGGAAACCGTGCCGTGGAGCAGCTGTGGGGCACATGTGGGTCAGATCTATGGGGTATGAGCTGCTGTGGGGCTGATGGGGGTCAGATCTATGGGCCAGGAGATGCTTTGGGGCAAATGTGTGTCAGATCTATGGGGCAGGAGCTGCTGTGGGGCTGATGTGGGTTAGATCTATGGGGCAGGAGCTGTTGTGCGGCTGATGGGGTCAGATCTATGGGGCAGGAGCTACTGTGGGGCTGATGGGGGTCAGATCTATGGGGCAGGAGCTACTGTGGGGCTGATGTTGGTCTGATCTATGGGGCAGGAGCTGCTGTGCGACAGATGTGGGTCAGATCTATGGGGCAGGAGCTGCTGTGCGACATATGTGGGTCAGATCTATGGGGCAGGATCTGCTGTGGGGCTGATGTGGGAAAGATCTATGGGGCAGGAGATGCTTTGGGGCTGATGTGGGAAAGATCTATGGGGCAGGAGTTGCTGTTGGCCATATGTCGGTCCGATCTATTGGGCAGGAGCTGCTGTGGGGCTGATGGGGGTCAGATCTATGGGGCAGGAGCTACTGTGGGGCTGATGTGGGTCAAATCAATGGGGCAGAGCTGCTCTTGGGAACATGTGGGTCAGATGTATGGGGCAGGAGCTGCTGTGGGGCTGATGTGGGTTAGATCTATGGGGCAGGAGCTGTTGTGGGGCTGATGGGGGTCAGATCTATGGGGCAGGAGCTACTGTGGGGCTGATGGAGGTCAGATCTATGGGGCAGGAGCTACTGTGGGGCTGATGTTGGTCTGATCTATGGGGCAGGAGCTGCTGTGCGACATATGTGGGTCAGATCTATGGGGCAGGATCTGCTGTAGGGCTGATGTGGGAAAGATCTATGGGGCAGGAGATGCTTTGGGGCAGATGTGGGTCAGATCTATGGGGCAGGAGTTGCTGTGGGGCTGATGTAGGTCAGATCTATGGGGCAGGAGATGCTTTGGGTCAGATCTCTGGGGCAGGAGCTGCAGAGAAGAACATGTGTGTCAGGTCTATGGGGCAGGAGCTGCTGTGGGGCAGATGTGGGTCAGATCTATGGGTCAGCAGCTGCTGTGGGTCTGATGCGGGTCAGATCTATGGGGCAGGAGCTGCTGTGGGTCAGATCTATGGGGCAGGAACAGATGTGGGCCTGATGTTGGTCAGATTTATGGAGCAGGAGCTGCTGTGTTGCAGATGTGGGTCAGATCTATGGTGCAGGAGCTGCTGTGGGGCTGATGTAGGGCTTATCTATGGGGCAGGAGCTGCTGTGAGGCTGATGGGTGTTAGATCTACGGGGAGGAGTTGCTGTGGGGCTGATGTGGGTCAGATCTATAGGGCAGGAGCTGCTGTGCGACACATGTGGGTCAGATCTATGGGGCAGGAGCTGCTGTGGGGCTGATGTGGGTCAGATCCTTGGGGCTGAAGATGCTGTGGGTCATATCTACTGGGCAGCAGCTGCTTTACATATGATGTGTGTCAGATCTATGGGGCAGAAACTGCTGTGGGGCTGATGTGGGTTAGATCTATGGGGCAGGAGCTGTTGTGGGGCAGATGTGGGTCAGATCTATGGGGCAGGAGCTACTGTGGGGCTGATGGGGGTCAGATCTATGGGGCAGGAGCTACTGTGGGGCTGATGTTGGTCTGATCTATGGGGCAGGAGCTGCTGTGCGACAGATGTGGGTCAGATCTATGGGGCAGGTGCTGTTGTGCGACATATGTGGGTCAGATCTATGGGGCAGGATCTGCTGTGGGGCTGATGTGGGAAAGATCTATGGGGCAGGAGATGCTTTGGGGCAGATGTGGTAAGATCTATGGGGCAGGAGTTGCCGTGGGGCTGATGTGGGTCAGATCCTTGGGGCTGAAGCTGCTGTGGGTCATTTCTATTGGGCAGCAGCTGCTTTACATATGATGTGTGCCAGATCTATGGGGCAGGAGCTGCTGTGGGGCTGATGTGGGTTAGATCTATGGGGCAGGCGCTGTTGTGGGGCTGATGTTGGTCTGATCTATGGGGCAGGAGCTGCTGTGCGACAGATGTGGGCCAGATCTATGGGGCAGGAGCTGCTGCGGGGCTGATTTGGGACAGGTCTATGGGGCAGGAGCTGCTGTGGGGCTGATGTGGGTTAGATCTATAGGGCAGGAGCTGTTGTGGGGCTGATGGGGGTCAGATCTATAGGGCAGGAGATGCTGTGGGTCAGATCTATGGGCAGGAGATGCTGTGGGTCAGATCTATTGGGCAGGAGCTGCTGTAGGGAACATGTGTGTCAGGTCTATGGGGCAGGAGCTGCTGTGGGGCAGATGTGGGTCAGATCTATGGGTCAGCAGATGCTGTGGGTCTGATGTGGGTCACATCTATGGGTCAGCAGCTGCTGTGGGTCTGATGTGTGTCAGATCTATGGGGCAGGAGCTGCTGTGGGGCTGATGTGTGTAAGATCTATGGGGCAGCAGCTGTTCTGGGGCTGATGGGGGTCAGATCTATGGGGCAGGAGCTACTGTGGGGCTGATGGGGGTCAGATCTATGGGGCAGGAGCTACTGTGGGGCTGATGTTGGTCTGATCTATGGGGCAGGAGCTGCTGTGCGACAGATGTGGGTCAGATCTATGGGGCAGGAGCTGCTGTGAGGCTGATGGGTGTTAGACCTACGGGGAGGAGCTGCTGTGGTGCAGATGTGGGTCAGAGCTATGGGACAGGAGCTGCTGTGTGGCAGATGTGGGTCAGATCGATGGTGTAGGAGCTGTTGTGGAGCTGATGTGGGTCAGATCTATGGGGCAGGAGCTGCAGTGTAGATGATGTACGTCAGATCTATGGGGCAGGAGCTGCTGTGGGTCTGATGTGGGTTAGATCTATAGGGCAGGAGCTGCTGTACGTCAGATTTGGGTCAGATCTATGGGGCAGAGCTGCTCTTGGGAACATGTGGGTCAGATCTATGGGGCAGGAGCTGCAGTGGAGATGATGTACGTCAGATCTATGGGGCAGGAGCTGCTGTGGGGCTGCTGTGGGTTAGATCTATGGGGCAGGAGCTGTTGTGGGTCATATCTATTGGGCAGCAGCTGTTTTACATATGATGTGTGTCAGATCTATGGGGCCGGAGCTGCTGTGGGGCTGATGTGGGTTAGATATATAGGGCAGGAGCTGCTGTGCGACAGATGTGGGTCAGATCTATGGGGCAGAGCTGCTCTTGGGAACATGTGGGTCAGATCTATGGGGCAGGAGCTGCTGTGAGGCTGATGTGGGTCAGATCTATAGGGCAGGAGCTGCTGTGCGACAGATGTGGGTCAGATCTATGGGGCAGGAGCTGCTGTGGGTCAGATCTATGGGCAGGAGCTGCTGTGGGGCACATGTGAGTTAGATCTATGGGGCAGGAGATGGTGTTTGGCAGATTTGGGTCAGATGTATGGGTCAGGAGCTGCTGTGTGGCTGATGTTGGTCAGATCTATGGGGCATGGGCTGCTGTGGGTCAGATCTACGGGACTGGAGCTGCAGTGGAGCACATGTGGGTCAGATCTAAGGGGTAGAAGCTGCTGTGGGGCTGATGGGTGTCATATCTATAAGGCAGGAGCTGCTGTGGGGCTGACTTGGGTCAGATCTATGAGGCAGGAGCTGCTGTGGGGCTGATGTGGGTCAGATTTATGAGTCAGGAGCTGCTGTGGGGCTGATGTGGGTTAGATCTATAGGCCGGAGCTGCTGTGGGGATGATGTGGGTTAGATCTATGGGGCAGGAGCTGTTGTGGGGCTGATGGGGGTCAGATCTATGGGGCAGGAGCTACTGTGGGGCTGATGTTTGTCTGATCTATGGGGCAGGAGCTCCTGCGGGGCTGATTTGGGTCAGATCTATGAGGCAGGAGCTGCTGTGGGGCTGATGTGGGTAAGATCTATGGGGCAGCAGCTATTGTGGGGCTGATGGGGGTCAGATCTATGGGGCAGGAGCTACTGTGGGGCTGATGGGGGTCAGATCTATGGGGCAGGAGCTACTGTGGGGCTTATGTGGGTCAAATCAATGGGGCAGAGCTGCTCTTGGGAACATGTGGGTCAGATCTATGGGGCAGGAGCTGCTGTGGGGCTGATGTGGGTCAGATCTATAGGGCAGGAGCTGCTGTGGGGCTGATGAGGGTCAGATCTATGGGACAGGAGCTGCTGTGGGGCTGATGTGGGTCAGATCTATAGGTCAGGAGCTGCTGTGGGGCTGATGTGGGTCAGATCTATGGGGCAGGAGCTGTAGTGGGGCTGATGTGGGTCAGATCTATGGGGCAGGAGCTGCTGTGGGGCTGATGGGGGTCAGATATATGGGGCAGGAGCTACTGTGGGGCTGATGTTGGTCTGATCTATGGGGCAGGAGCTGCTGTGCGACAGATGTGGGTCAGATCTATGGGGCAGGTGCTGCTGTGCGACATATGTGGGTCAGATCTATGGGGCAGGATCGGCTGTGGGGCTGATGTGGGAAAGATCTATGGGGCAGGAGATGCTTTGGGGCAGATGTGGGTCAGATCTATGGGGCAGGAGTTGCTGTGGGGCTGATGTGGGTCAGATCCTTGGGGCTGAACCTGGTGTGGGTCATATCTATTGGGCAGCAGCTGCTTTACATATGATGTGTGTCAGATCTATGGGGCAGGAGCTGCTGTGGGGCTGATGTGGGTTAGATCTATGGGGCAGGAGCTGTTGTGGGGCTGATGGCTGTCAGATCTATGGGGCAGGAGCTGCTGTGGGGCTGATGGGGGTCAGATCTATGGGGCAGGAGCTACTGAGGGGCTGATGTTGGTCTGATCTATGGGGCAGGAGCTGCTGCGGGGCTGATTTGGGTCAGATCTATGGGGCAGGAGCTGCTGTGGGGCTGATGTGGGTTAGATCTATGGGGCAGGAGCTGTTGTGGGGCTGATGGGGGTCAGATCTATGGGGCAGGAGCTGCTGTGGGGCTGATGGGGGTCAGATCTATGGGGCAGGAGCTCCTGTGGGGCTGATGGGGGTCAGATCTATGGGGCAGGAGCTACTGTGGGGCTGATGTGGGTCAAATCAATGGGGCAGAGCTGCTCTTGGGAACATGTGGGTCAGATCTATGGGGCAGGAGCTGCCGTGGGGCTGATGTGGGTCAGATCTATAGGGCAGGAGCTGCTGTGGGGCTGATGTGGGTCAGATCCTTGGGGCTGAAGCTGCTGTGGGTCATATCTATTGGGCAGCAGCTGCTTTACATATGATGTGTGTCAGATCTATGGGGCAGGAGCTGCTGTGGGGCTGATGTGGGTTAGATCTATGGGGCAGGAGCTGTTGTGCGGCTGATGGGGGTCAGATCTATGGGGCAGGAGCTGCTGTGGGGCTGATGGGGGTCAGATCTATGGGGCAGGAGCTACTGTGGGGCTGATGTTGGTCTGATCTATGGGGCAGGAGCTGCTGTGCGACAGATGTGTGTCAGATCTATGGGGCAGGTGTTGCTGTGCGACATATGTTGGTCAGATCTATGGGGCAGGATCTGCTGTGGGGAACATGTGTGTCAGGTCTATGGGGCAGGAGCTGCTGTGGGGCAGATGTGGGTCAGATCTATGGTGTAGGAGCTGCTGTGGGGCTGATGTGGGTCAGATTTATGGGGCAGGAGCTGCTGTGGGGCTGATGGGGGTCTGATCTATGGGGCAGGAGCTGCTGTGGGGCTGATGTGGGTCAGATCTATAGGGCAGGAGCTGCTGTGCGACAGATGTGGGACAGATCTATGGGGCAGGAAATGTTGTGGGGCTGATGGGGGTCAGATCTATGGGGCGGGAGCTACTGTGGGGCTTATGGGGGTCAGATCTATAGGGCAGGGGCTACTCTGGGGCTGATGTTGGTCTGATCTATGGGGCAGGAGCTGCTGTGCGACAGATGTGGGTCAGATCTATGGGGCAGGTGCTGCTGTGCGACATATGTGGGTCATATCTATGGGGCAGGATCTGCTGTGGGGCTGAAGTAGGAAAGATCTATGGGGCAGGAGATGCTTTGGGGCAGATGTGGGTCAGATCTATGGGGCAGGAGTTGCTGTGGGGCTGATGTGGGTCAGATCCTTGGGGCTGAAGCTGGTGTGGGTCATATCTATTGGGCAGCAGCTGCTTTACATATGATGTGTGTCAGATCTATGGGGCAGGAGCTGCTGCGCGGCTGATGTTGGTCAGATCTATGGGGCAGGAGTTGCTGTGGGGCTGATGTGGGTCAGATCCTTGGGGCAGGAGCTGCTGTGGGTCATATCTATTGGGCAGCAGCTGCTTTACATATGATGTGTGTCAGATCTATGGGGCAGGAGCTGCTGCGGGGCTGATGTTGGTCAGATCTATGGGGCAGGAGCTGCTGTGGGGCTGATGTTGGTCTGATCTATGGGGCAGGAGCTGTTGTGGGGCTGATGGGGGTCAGATCTATGGGGCAGGAGCTGCTGTGGGGCTGATGTGGGTTAGATCTATGGGGCAGGAGCTGTTGTGGGGCTGATGTGGGTCAGATCTATGGGGCAGGAGCTGTTGTGGGGCTGATGTGGGTCAGATCTATGAGGCAAGAGCTGCTGTGGGTCAGATCTATGGGGCAGGAACAGATGTGGGCCTGATGTTGGTCAGATTTATGGAGCAGGAGCTGCTGTGTTGCAGATGTGGGTCAGATCTATGGTGCAGGAGCTGCTGTGGGGCAGATGTAGGGCATATCTATGGGGCAGGAGCTGCTGTGAGGCTGATGGGTGTTAGATCTATGGGGAGGAGCTGCTGTGGTGCAGATGTGGGTCAAATCAATGGGGCAGAGCTGCTCTTGGGAACATGTGTGTCAGATCTATGGGGCAGGATCTGCTGTGGGGCTGATGTGGGTCAGATCTATAGGGCAGGAGCTGCTTTGCGACAGATGTGGGTCAGATCTATGGGGCAGGAGCTGCTGTGCGACAGATGTGGGTCAGATCTATGGGGCAGGAGCTGCTGTGGGGCTGATGTGGGTCAGATCCTTGGGGCTGAAGCTGCTGTGGTTCATATCTATTGGGCAGCAGCTGCTTTACATATGATGTGTGTCAGATCTATGGGGCAGGAGCTGTTGTGGGGCTGATGTGGGTCAGATCTATGGGGCAGGAGCTACTGTGGGGCTGATGTGGGTCAAATCAATGGGGCAGAGCTGCTCTTGGGAACATGTGGGTCAGATGTATGGGGCAGGAGCCGCTGTGGGGCAGATGTGGGTCAGATCTATGGGGCAGGAGCTACTGTGGGTCTGATGTGGGTCAGATCTATGGGGCAGGAGCTGCTGTGGGGCTGATGTGGGTCAGATCTATGGGGCAGGAGCTGCTGTAGGTCAGATCTATGAGGCAGGAACAGATGTGGACCTGATGTTGGTCAGATTTATGGAGCAGGAGCTGCTGTGTTGCAGATGTGGGTCAGATCTATGGGGAGGAGCTGCTGTGGTGCAGATGTGGGTCAGAGCTATGGGGCAGGAGCTGCTGTGTGGCAGATGTGGGTCAGATCTATGTTGTAGGAGCTGCTGTGGGGCTGATGTGGGTCAGATCTATGAGGCAGGAGCTGCTGTGGAGATGATGTAGGTCAGATCTATGGGGCAGGAGCTGCTGTGGGGCTGATGGGGGTCAGATCTATGGGACAGGAGCTGTTGTGGGTCATATCTATTGGGCAGCAGCTGCTTTACATATGATGTGTGTCAGATCTATGGGGCCGGAGCTGCTGTGGGGCTGATGGGGGTCAGATCTATGGGGCAGGAGCTACTGTGGGGCTGATGTGGGTCAAATCATTGGAGCAGAGCTGCTCTTGGGAAAATGTGGGTCAGATCTATGGGGCAGGAGCTGCTGTGGGGCTGATGTGGGTCAGATCTATAGGGCAGGAGCTGCTGTGCGACAGATGTGGGTCAGATCTATGGGGCAGGAGCTGTTGTGGGGATGATGTATGTCAGATCTATGGGGCAAGAGCTACTGTGGGGCTGATGGGGGTCAGATCTATGGGGCAGGAGCTACTGTGGGGCTGATGTTGGTCTGATCTTTGGGGCAGGAGCTGCTGTGCGACAGATGTGGGTCAGATCTATGGGGCAGGTGCTGCTGTGCGACATATGTGGGTCATATCTATGGGGCAGGATCTGCTTTGGGGCTGATGTGGGTCAGATCCTTGGGGCTGAAGCTGCTGTGGGTCATATCTATTGGGCAGCAGCTGCTTTACATATGATGTGTGTCAGATCTATGGGGCAGGAGCTGCTGTGGGGCTGATGTGGGTTAGATCTATAGCGCAGGAGCTGTTGTGGGGCTGATGGGGGTCAGATCTATGGGGTAGGAGCTGCTGTGCGACAGATGTGGGTCAGATCTATGGGGCAGGTGCTGCTGTGCGACATATGTGGGTCAGATCTATGGGGCAGGATCTGCTGTGGGGCTGATGTGGGAAAGATCTATGGGGCAGGAGATGCTTTGGGGCAGATGTGGGTCAGATCTATGGGGCAGGAGTTGCTGTGGGGCTGATGTGGGTCTGATCTATGGGGCAGGAGCTGCTGCAGGGCTGATTTGGGTCAGATCTATGGGGCAGGAGCTGCTGTGGGGCTGATGTGGGTTAGATCTATGGGGCAGGAGCTGTTGTGGGGCTGATGGGGGTCAGATCTATGGGGCAGGAGATGCTGTGGGTCAGATCTATGGGGCAGGAGCTGCTGTGGGGAACATGTGGGTCAGGTCTATGGGGCAGGAGCTGCTGTGGGGCAGATGTAGGGCTTATCTATGGGGCAGGAGCTGCTGTGAGGCTGATGGGTGTTAGATCTATGGGGAGGAGCTGCTGTGGTGCAGATGTGGGTCAGAGCTATGGGGCAGGAGCTGCTGTGTGGCAGATGTGGGTCAGATCTATGGTGTAGGAGCTGCTGTGGGGCTGATGTGGGTCAGATTTATGGGGCAGGAGCTGCTGTGGTTAAGATCTATTTGGCAGGATCTGCTGTGGGGCAGATTTGGGTCAGATCTATGGGGCCGGAGCTGCAGTGGGGCTGATGGGGGTCAGATCTATGGGGCAGGAGCTACTGTGGGGCTGATGTGGGTCAAATCAATGGGGCAGAGCTGCTCTTGGGAACATGTGGGTCAGATGTATGGGGCAGGAGCTGCTGTGGGGCTGATGTGGGACAGATCTATGGGGCAGGAAATGTTGTGGGGCTGATGGGGGTCAGATCTATGGGGCGGGAGCTACTGTGGGGCTGATGGGGGTCAGATCTATAGGGCAGGGGCTACTCTGGGGCTGATGTTGGTCTGATCTATGGGGCAGGAGCTGCTGTGCGAAAGATGTGGGTCAGATCTATGGGGCAGGTGCTGCTGTGCGACATATGTGGGTCATATCTATGGGGCAGGATCTGCTGTGGGGCTGAAGTAGGAAAGATCTATGGGGCAGGAGATGCTTTGGGGCAGATGTGGGTCAGATCTATGGGGCAGGAGTTGCTGTGGGGCTGATGTGGGTCAGATCCTTGGGGCTGAAGCTGCTGTGGGTCATATCTATTGGGCAGCAGCTGCTTTACATATGATGTGTGTCAGATCTATGGGGCAGGAGCTGCTGTGGGGCTGATGTTGGTCTGATCTATGGGGCAGGAGCTGCTGCGGGGCTGATGTTGGTCAGATCTATGGGGCAGGAGCTGCTGTGGGGCTGATGTTGGTCTGATCTATGGGGCAGGAGCTGTTGTGGGGCTGATGGGGGTCAGATCTATGGGACAGGAGCTGCTGTGGGACTGATGTGGGTTAGATCTATGGGGCAGGAGCTGTTGTGGGGCTGATGTGGGTCAGATCTATGGGGCAGGAGCTGTTGTGGGGCTGATGGGGGTCAGATCTATGGGGCAGGAGATGCTGTGGGTCAGATCTATGGGGCAGGAGCTGCTGTGGGGCAGATGTGGGCCAGATCTATGGTGTAGGAGCTGCAGTGGGGCTGATGTGGGTCAGATCTATGGGGCAGGAGTTGCTGTGGGGCTGATGTGGGTCAGATCTATGAGGCAGGAGCTGCTGTGGGTCAGATCTATGGGGCAGGAACAGATGTGGGCCTGATGTTGGTCAGATTTATGGAGCAGGAGCTGCTGTGTTGCAGATGTGGGTCAGATCTATGGTGCAGGAGCTGCTGTGGGGCAGATGTAGGGCATATCTATGGGGCAGGAGCTGCTGTGAGGCTGATGGGTGTTAGATCTATGGGGAGGAGCTGCTGTGGTGCAGATGTGGGTCAAATCAATGGGGCAGAGCTGCTCTTGGGAACATGTGTGTCAGATCTATGGGGCAGGATCTGCTGTGGGGCTGATGTGGGTCAGATCTATAGGGCAGGAGCTGCTTTGCGACAGATGTGGGTCAGATCTATGGGGCAGGAGCTGCTGTGCGACAGATGTGGGTCAGATCTATAGGGCAGGAGCTGCTGTGGGGCTGATGTGGGTCAGATCCTTGGGGCTGAAGCTGCTGTGGTTCATATCTATTGGGCAGCAGCTGCTTTACATATGATGTGTGTCAGATCTATGGGGCAGGAGCTGTTGTGGGGCTGATGTGGGTCAGATCTATGGGGCAGGAGCTACTGTGGGGCTGATGTGGGTCAAATCAAAGGGGCAGAGCTGCTCTTGGGAACATGTGGGTCAGATGTATGGGGCAGGAGCCGCTGTGGGGCAGATGTGGGTCAGATCTATGGGGCAGGAGCTACTGTGGGTCTGATGTGGGTCAGATCTATGGGGCAGGAGCTGCTGTGGGGCTGATGTGGGTCAGATCTATGAGGCAGGAGCTGCTGTGCGTCAGATCTATGGGGCAGGAACAGATGTGGGCCTGATGTTGGTCAGATTTATGGAGCAGGAACTGCTGTGTTGCAGATGTGGGTCAGATCTATGGTGCAGGAGCTGCTGTGGGGCAGATGTAGGGCTTATCTATGGGGCACGAGCTGCTGTAAGGCTGATGGGTGTTAGATCTATGGGGAGGAGCTGCTGTGGTGCAGATGTGGGTCAGAGCTATGGGGCAGGAGCTGCTGTGGGGCAGAAGTGGGTAAGATCTATGGGGTAGGAGATGGTGTGTGGCACATGTGGGTCAGATCTATGGTGTAGGAGCTGCTGTGGGGCTGATGTGGGTCAGATCTATGGGGCAGGAGCTGCTGTGGTTAAGATCTATTTGGCAGGAGCAGCAGTGGGGCAGATTTGGGTCAGATCTATGGGGCAGGAGCTGCTGTGTGGCAAATGTGGGTCAGATCTATGGAGCAGGAGCTGCTGTGAGGCTGATGGGTGTTAGATCTATGGGGAGGAGCTGCTGTGGTGCAGATGTGGGTCAAATCAATGGGGCAGAGCTGCTCTTGGGAACATGTGGGTCAGATCTATGGGGCAGGAGCTGCTGTGGGGCTGATACGGTTAAGATCTATGGAGCGGGAGATGCTATGGGGCTGATGAGGGTCAGATCTATGGGGCAGGAGCTGATGTGCGGCTGATGTTGGTCAGATCTATAAGGCAGGAGCTGCAGTGGGGCTGATGTGGGTCAGATCTATGGGGCAGGATATCCTGTGGGGCTGATGTGGGTCAAATCAATGGGGCAGAGCTGCTCTGGGGCACATGTGGGTCAGATCTATGGAGCAGGAGCTGCTGTGAGGCAGATTTGAATCAGATCTATAGGGCAGGAGCTGCTGTGGGTCAGATCTATGGGCAGGAGCTGCTGTGGGGCACATGTGAGTTAGATCTATGGGGCAGGAGATTGTGTGGGGCAGATGTGGGTCAGATCTATGAAGCAGGATCTCCTGGGGGCTGATGTGGGTCAGATCTGTGGGGTAAAATCTGCTGTGGGGCAGATGTGGTTCAGATCTATGGGGCTGGAGCTTCTGTGGGGCTGACGTAGGTCAGATCTATGAGGCAGGAGCTGCTGTGGGGCACATGTGAGTTAGATCTATGGGGCAGGAGATGGTGTGGGGCAGATGTGGGTCAGATCTATGGAGCAGGAGCTGCTGTGGGGCACATGAGAGTTAGATCTATGGGGCAGGAGATGGTGTGGGGCAGATGTGGGTCAGATCTATGGGGCAGGAGCTGCTGTGTGGCTGATGTGGGTCAGATCTATGGGGCATGGGCTGCTGTGTGTCAAATCTAAGGGACTGGAGCTGCAGTGGAGCACATGTGGGTCAGATCTATGGGGTACAATCTGCTGTGGGGCTGATGGGGGTCATATCTATAAGGCAGGAGCTGCTGTGGGGCTGACGTGGGTCAGATCTATGAGGCAGGAGCTGCTGTGGGGCACATGTGAGTTAGATCTATGGGGCAGGAGATGGTGTGGGGCAGATGTGGGTCAGATCTATGGGGCAGGATCTCCTGGGGGCTGATGTGGGTCAGATCTGTGGGGTAAAATCTGCTGTGGGGCAGATGTGGTTCAGATCTATGGGGCAGGAACTTCTGTGGGGTTGATGTGGGTCAGATCTATGGGTCAGGAGCTGCTGTGGGGCAGATGTGGGTCAGTTCTATGGGGCAAGAGCTGCTGTGGTGCAGATGTGGGTCAGATCTATGGGGCAGGAGCTGCTGTGGGGCTGATACGGTTAAGATCTATGGAGCGGGAGATGCTATGGGGCTGATGAGGGTCAGATCTATGGGTCAGGAGCTGCTGTGGGGCTGATACGGTTAAGATCTATGGAGCGGGAGATGCTATGGGGCTGATGAGGGTCAGATCTGTGGGGCAGGAGCTGCTGTGGGGCTGATACGGTTAAGATCTAAGGAGCGGGAGATGCTATGGGGCTGATGAGGGTCAGATCTATGGGGCAGGAGCTGATGTGGGGCTGATAAGGGTAGGATCTATGGGGCATGGGCTGCTGTGGGTCAAATCTAAGGGACTGGAGCTGCAGTGGAGCACATGAGGGTCAGATCTATGGGGTAGAAGCTGCTGTGGGGCTGATACGGTTAAGATCTATGGAGCGGGAGATGCTATGGGGCTGATGACGGTCAGATCTATGGGGCAGGAGCTGATGTGGGGCTGATGTTGGTCAGATCTATAGGGCAGGAGCTGCAGTGGGGCTGATGTTGGTCAGATCTATGGGGCAGGATCTCCTGTGGGGCTGATGTGGGTCAAATCAATGGGGCAGAGCTGCTCTGGGGCACATGTGGGTCAGATCTATGGAGCAGGAGCGGCTGTGGGGCAGATTTGAATCACATCTATAGGGCAGGAGCTGCTGTGGGTCAGATCTACGGGCAGGAGCTGCTGTGGGGCACATGTGAGTTAGATCTATGGGGCAGGAGATGGTGTGGGGCAGATTTGGATCAGATCTATGGGGCAGGATCTCCTGGGGGCTGATGTGGGTCAGATCTGTGGGGTAAAATCTGCTGTGGGGCAGATGTGGTTCAGATCTATGGGGCAGGAGCTTCTGTGTGGCTGACGTAGGTCAGATCTATGGAGCAGGAGCTGCTGTGGGGCACATGTGAGTTAGATCTATGGGGCAGGAGATGGTGTGGGGCAGACGTGGGTCAGATCTATGGGGCAGGATCTCCTGGGGGCTGATGTGGGTCAGATCTGTGGGGTAAAATCTGCTGTGGGGCAGATGTGGTTCAGATCTATGGGGCAGGAGCTTCTGTGGGGTTGATGTGGGTCAGATCTATGGGTCAGGAGCTGCTGTGGGGCAGATGTGGGTCAGATCTATGGGGCAGGAGCTGCTGTGGGGCTGATATGGTTAAGATCTATGTAGCGGGAGATGCTATGGGGCTGATGAGGGTCAGATCTATGGGGCAGGAGCTGCTGTGGGGCTGATACGGGTAAGATCAATGGAGCGGGAGATGCTATGGGGCTGATGAGGGTCAGATCTATGGGGCAGGAGCTGCTGTGGGGCAGATTTGAATCAGATCTATAGGGCAGGAGCTGCTGTGGGTCAGATCTATGGGCAGGAGCAGCTGTGGGGCACATGTGAGTGAGATCTATGGGGCAGGAGATGGTGTGGGGCAGATGTGGGTCAGATCTATGGGGCAAGAGCTGCTGTGGTGCAGATGTGGGTCAGATCTATAGGGCAGGAGCTGCAGTGGGGCTGATGTGGGTCAGATCTATAGGGCAGGAGCTGCAGTGGGGCTGATGTGGGTCAAATCAATAAGGCAGAGCTGCTCTGGGGCACATGTGGGTCAGATCTATGGAGCAGGAGCTGCTGTGGGGCAGATTTGAATCAGATCTATAGGGCAGGAGCTGCTGTGGGTCAGATCTATGGAGCAGGAGCTGCTGTGGGGCACATGTGAGTTAGATCTATGGGGCAGGAGATGGTGTGGGGCAGATGTGGGTCAGATCTATGGGGCACGAGCTGCTGTGTGGCTGATGAGGGTCAGATCTATGGGGCATGGGCTGCTGTGGGTCAGATCTACGGGACTGGAGCTGCAGTGGAGCACATGTGGGTCAGATCTATGGGGCAGGAGCTGCTGTGGGGCATATTTGGGTCAGATCTATGGGGCAGGAGCTGCTGTGGGGCTGATGTGGGTCAGATCTATGGGGCAGAGCTGCTCTGGGGCACATGTGGGTCAGATCTGTGGAGCAGGAGCTGCTGTGGGGCAGATTTTAATCAGATCTATAGGGCAGGAGCTGCTGTGGGTCAGATCTATGGGCAGGAGCTGCTGTGGGGCACATGTTTGTTAGATCTATGTGGCAGGAGATGGTGTGGGGCAGATGTGGGCCAGATCTATGGGGCAGGATCTCCTGGGGGCTGATGTGGGTCAGATCTGTGGGGTAAAATCTGCTGTGGGGCAGATGTGGTTCAGATCTATGGGGCAGGAGCTTCTGTGGGGGGTATGTGGGTCAGATCTATGGGTCAGGAGCTGCTGTGGGGTAGATGTTGGTCAGTTCTATGGGGCAAGAGCTGCTGTGTTGCAGATGTGGGTCAGATCTATGCGGCAGGAGCTGCTGTGGGGCTGATACTGTTAAGATCTATGGAGCGGGAGATGTTTTGGGGCTGATGAGGGTCAGATCTATGGGGCAGGATCTGATGTGGGGCTGATGTTGGTCAGATCTATAGGGCAGGAGCTGCAGTGGGGCTGATGTGGGTCAGATCTATGGGGCAGGAGCTGCTGTGTGGCTGATGAGTGTCAGATCTATGGGGCATGGGCTGCTGTGGGTCAGATCTACGGGACTGGAGCTGCAGTGGAGCACATGTGGGTCAGATCTAAGGGGTAGAAGCTGCTGTGGTGCTGATGGGGGTCATATATATAAGGCAGGAGCTGCTGTGGGGCTGACGTGGGTCAGATCTATGAGGCAGGAGCTGCTGTGGGGCAGATTTGGGTCAGATCTATGGGGCAGGAGATGCTGTGGGTCTGATGTGGGTCAGATCTATGGAGCAGGAGCTGCTGTGGGGCACATGTGAGTTAGATCTATGGGGCAGGAGATGGTGTGGGGCAGATGTGGGTCAGATCTATGGAGCAGGAGCTGCTGTGGGGCACATGTGAGTTAGATCTATGGGGCAGGAGATGGTGTGGTGCAGATGTGGGTCAGATCTATGGGGCAGGAGCTGCTGTGTGGCTGATGAGGGTAGGATCTATGGGGCATGGGCTGCTGTGGGTCAGATCTACGGGACTGGAGCTGCAGTGGAGCACATGTGGGTCAGATCTATGGGGTAGAAGCTGCTGTGGGGCTGATGGGGGTCATATCTATAAGGCAGGAGCTGCTGTGGGGCTGACGTGGGTCAGATCTATGAGGCAGGAGCTGCTGTGGGGCACATGTGAGTTAGATCTATGGGGCAGGAGATGGTGTGGGGCAGATGTGGGTCAGATCTATGGGGCAGGATCTCCTGGGGGCTGATGTGGGTCAGATCTGTGGGGTAAAATCTGCTGTGCGGCAGATATGGTTCAGATCTATGAGGCAGGAGCTGATGTGGGGCTGATGTTGGTCAGATCTATAGGGCAGGAGCTGCTGTGGGGCAGATTTGAATCAGATCTATAGGGCGGGAGTTGCTGTGGGTCAGATCTATGGAGCAGGAGCTGCTGTGGGGCACATGTGAGTTAGATCTAGGGGGCAGGAGATGGTGTGAGGCAGATGTTTGTCAGATCTATGGGGCAGGAGCTGCTGTGTGGCTGATGAGGGTCAGATCTATGGGGCATGGGCTGCTGTGGGTCAGATCTACGGGACTGGAGCTGCAGTGGAGCACATGTGGGTCAGATCTATGGGGTAGAAGCTGCTGTGGGGCTGATACGGTTAAGATCTATGGAGCGAGAGATGCTATGGGGCTGATGAGGGTCAGATCTATGGGGCAGGAGCTGATGTGGGGCTGATGAGGGTCAGATCTATGGGGCAGAGCTGCTCTGGGGCACATGTGTGTCAGATCTATGGAGCAGGAGCTGCTGTGGGGCAGATTTGAATCAGATCTATAGGGCAGGAGCTGCTGTGGGTCAGATCTATGGAGCAGGAGCTGCTGTGGGGCACATGTGAGTTAGATCTAAGGGGCAGGAGAAGGTGTGGGGCAGATGTGGGTCAGATCTATGGGGCAGGAGCTGCTGTGGGGCACATGTGAGTTAGATCTATGGGGCAGGAGATGGTGTGGGGCAGATGTGGGTCAGATCTATGGGGCAGGATCTCCTGGGGGCTGATGTGGGTCAGATCTGTGGGGTAAAATCTGCTGTGGGGCAGATGTGGTTCAGATCTATGGGGCAGGAGCTTCTGTGGGGTTGATGTGGGTCAGATCTATGGGGCAGGAGCTGCTGTGGGGCTGATACGGTTAAGATCTATGGAGCGGGAGATGCTATGGGGCTGATGAGGGTCAAATCTATGGGGCAGGAGCTGATGTGGGGCTGATGTTGGTCAGATCTATAGGTCAGGAGCTGCTGTGGCTGCTGTGGGTCAGTTCTATGGGGCAGGAGATGCTGTGGGGCTGATGTGGGTCAAATCAATGGGGCAGAGCTGCTCTGGGGCACATGTGGGTCAGATCTATGGAGCAGGAGCTGCTGTGGGGCAGATTTGAATCAGATCTATAGGGCAGGAGCTGCTGTGGGTCAGATCTATGGAGCAGGAGCTGCTGTGGGGCACATGTGAGTTAGATCTATGGGGCAGGAGATGGTGTGGGGCAGATTTGGGTCAGATGTATGGGGCAGGAGCTGATGTGGGGCTGATGTGGGTCAGATCTATAGGGCAGGAGCTGCAGTGGGGCTGATGTGGGTCACATCTATGGGGCAGGAGATGGTGTGGGGCAGATGTGGGTCAGATCTATGGGGCAGGATCTCCTGGGGGCTGATGTGGGTCTGATCTGTGGGGTAAAATCTGCTGTGGGGCAGATGTGGTTCAGATCTATAGGGCAGGAGCTGCTGTGGGTCAGATCTATGGAGCAGGAGCTGCTGTGGGGCACATGTGAGTTAGATCTATGGGGCAGGAGATGGTGTGGGGCAGATGTGGGTCAGATCTATGGGGCAGGATCTCCTTGGGGTTGATGTGGGTCAGATCTGTGGGGTAAAATCTGCTGTGGGGCAGATGTGGTTCAGATCTATGGGGCAGGAGCTTCTGTGGGGTTGATGTGGGTCAGATCTATGGGTCAGGAGCTGCTGTGTGGCTGATGAGGGTCAGATCTATGGGGCATGGGCTGCTGTGGGTCAGATCTACGGGACTGGAGCTGCAGTGGAGCACATGTGGGTCAGATCTATGGGGTAGAAGCTGCTGTGGGGCTGATGGGGGTCATAACTATAAGGCAGGAGCTGCTGTGGGGCTGACGTGGGTCAGATCTATGAGGCAGGAGCTGCTGTGGGACAGATTTGGGTCAGATCTATGGGGCAGGAGCTGATGTGGGGCTGATGTTGGTCAGATCTATAGGGCAGGAGCTGCAGTGGGGCTGATGTGGGTCAGATCTATTGGGCAGGATCTCCTGTGGGGCTGATGTGGGTCAAAACAATGGGGCAGTTCTGCTCTGGGGCACATGTGGGTCAGATCTATGGAGCAAGAGCTGCTGTGGGGCAGATTTGAATCAGATCTATAGGGCAGGAGCTGCTGTGGGTCAGATCTATGGGCAGGAGCTGCTGTGGGGCACATGTGAGTTAGATCTATGGGGCAGGAGATGGTGTGGGGCAGATGTGGGTCAGATCTATGGGGCAGGATCTCCTGGGGGCTGATGTGGGTCAGATCTGTGAGGTAAAATCTGCTGTGGGGCAGATGTGGTTCAGATCTATGGGGCAGGAGCTTCTGTGGGGTTGATGTGGGTCAGAGCTATGGGTCAGGAGCTGCTGTGGGGCAGATGTGGGTCAGTTCTATGGGGCAAGAGGTGCTGTGGTGCAGATGTGGGTCAGATCTATGGGGCAGGAGCTGATGTGGGGCTGATGTTGGTCAGATCTATAGGGCAGGAGCTGCAGTGGGGCTGATGTGGGACAGATCTATGGGGCAGGATCTCCTGTGGGGCTGATGTGGGTCAAATCAATGGGGCAGAGCTGCTCTGGGGAACATGTGGGTCAGATCTATGGAGCAGGAGCTGCTGTGGGGCAGATTTGAATCAGATCTATAGGGCAGGAGCTGCTGTGGGTCAGATCTATGGAGCAGGAGCTGCTGTGGGGCACATGTGAGTTAGATCTATGGGGCAGGAGATGGTGTGGGGCAGATGTGGGTCAGATCTATGGAGCAGGAGCTGCTGTGGGGCAGATTTGAATCAGATCTATAGGGCAGGAGCTGCTGTGGGTCAGATCTATGGAGCAGGAGCTGCTGTGGGGCAGATTTGAATCAGATCTATAGGGCAGGAGCTGCTGTGGGTCAGATCTATGGAGCAGGAGCTGCTGTGGGGCACATGTGAGTTAGATCTATGGGGCAGGAGATGGTGTGGGGCAGATTTGGGTCAGATGTATGGGGCAGGAGCTGATGTGGGGCTGATGTTGGTCAGATCTATAGGGCAGGAGCTGCAGTTGGGCTGATGTGGGTCAGATCTATAGGGCAGGAGCTGCAGTGGGGCTGATGTGGGTCAAATCAATGGGGCAGAGCTGCTCTGGGGCACATGTGGGTCAGATCTATGGAGCAGGAGCTGCTGTGGGGCACATGTGAGTTAGATCTATGGAGCAGGAGCTGCTGTGGGGCAGATTTGAATCAGATCTATAGGGCAGGAGCTGCTGTGGGTCTGATCTATGGAGCAGGAGCTGCTGTGGGGCTGATTTGAATCAGATCTATAGGGCAGGAGCTGCTGTGGTTCAGATCTATGGGCAGGAGCTGCTGTGGGGCACATGTGAGTTAGATCTATGGGGCAGGAGATGGTGTGGGGCAGATTTGGGTCAGATGTATGGGGCAGGAGCTGCTGTGTGGCTGATGAGAGTCAGATCTATGGGGCATGGGCTGCTGTGGGTCAGATCTACGGGACTGGAGCTGCAGTGGAGCACATGTGGGTCAGATCTATGGGGTAGAAGCTGCTGTGGGGCTGATGGGGGTCATATCTATAAGGCAGGAGCTGCTGTGGGGCTGACGTTGGTCAGATCAATGAGGCAAGAGCTGCTGTGGGGCTGATGTGGGTCAGATCTCTTAGGCAGGAGATGCTGTGGGTCAGATCTATGGGGCAGGAGCTGCTGTGGGGAACATGTGGGTCAGGTCTATGGGGCAGGAGCTGCTGTGGGGCTGATGTGGGTCAGATCTATGGGGCAGGAGCTGCTGTGGGGAACATGTTGGTCAGATCTATGGGGTAGAGCCTGCCCCCACCCCGGCCCTCGCCCACAACCCGCCCTCTCCCGGACGCATCTCGGCCGACCGGCCCGCGACCGTGTTTTTTTATTTGTTTGTTTGTCTTTGTTTTTGTTTTTGTTTTTTTTTTGTTTTGTCGGTCACTCGCTCGGTTATTTGTTTGGACCCGATTGGCCCGTTTGTTTTTTTTCTTTTCTTTCCTTTTTCCGCCGGGGTGCTCCTGACGGCTCGGCCCAATGGCGGCTCGACTCGGCGACTGGAGCCTGCCAAAACGCCTCGCCACCGCCCAGCCCAGCCGCCACCACCGCCACCACCTCCTCCTCCCGCTGAAAATCCCACGTACCGTTCCACCTCATCTGCCGGCTTGGAGAGAGGCTAGGCGCGAACCCCGCGGGGGACGCGGCCGTCTCCCGCCGGCCCACCTCTCGCCGCTGCCGTCTTCCCGCCGCTCTTTCGCCATCCCTCGCCACGCGGCATGCCCGCAGTCCGGATATCCGGCCCGAACGGACCTTGGTGGGCGGGGCCCGCGCACGCGCCCACGCTCTTCCTGCAGAGCCGGGGAGGCGGGGGGGGCGGGGCGGCTTTTTCAAAATCTAAAAAAGGGGAAAGTAAAGAAGAACCCACGAGAAAAACAAACAAACAAATAAACAAACAAACAAACGGAAAATAATAAAACCGAGAGGGCGCGTGGGGGCACGGACAAACAATCGAACGGACCAAAGTACGAACGGACGGACGAACAAACAAACACGCAGACAAAAGGGCAAAACCGCGGTGGCGGTGGCGGGACGGCCAGCTTCAAGCAAGGCCGAACCGAGAAGCCCGGGTGCGCCCCGACCCGGCGAACAGCGGCCGGCTCATACGTGCACCCTGCTCGTTCCGCGGCTGTGGCCGAGTGGCGTCTCCGTGGCGCCTTTGGTGCTCCGGCACGATCAACACGGCTCGACCCCTGGCCAGCGCGGCTCGAGTGCGCCGGCACGGTCCAGCCTCTCCCGGCGGGCTCCGCTCGGCTCGGAAGTTCCGCGGAAGTGGCCAAGTGTCGCTCTCGTGGCGGCTCCTCTGCGCTGGCACTGTCTACCCGGCTCCGAGCGTCTCCGGAGGGTGGGGGGAGGGGGGGGGGGGCACGGCGTCGGCGGCTAGGCGTCGCTTCCCATGCGTCTCGACTAGGTCGGCACGGTCTACCCGGCTCCGAGCGGGCCGTGGTGCTCGGCGGCGGCTGCTAGAGGTCGCTGCCTATGCGGCTCGACTAGGTCGGCACGGTCTACCCGGCTCCGAGCGGGCCGTGGTGCTCGGCGGCGGCTGATAGACGTCGCTGCCTATGCGGCTCGACTAGGTCGGCACGGTCTACCCGGCTCCGAGCGGGCCGTGGTGCTCGGCGGCGGCTGCTAGAGGTCGCTGCCTATGCGGCTCGACTAGGTCGGCACGGTCTACTTGGCTCCGAGCGTGCCGTGGTGCTCGGTGGCAACGGCTAGGGGTCGCTGCCCGTGCGTCTTGCGTGTAGCTGCCAGGTCTACCCGCTTTCGACTAGGCTTTGCCGCTTTGTGAGATGGGGGGCGCTAAAGCTCCGGAGCTTGCTGGGGGGTCACTGTAGATTCTTACCTACCGCTACGTCGACGTAGAGCGCCGCTTACCCTCGGCGCCGCTGCCGGTAGTCGGCGCCGTTCTTTTCCGAAGCCGTTTTTTTTACGCCTTCCGTTTTCGTCTGCAGGAGCGAGCGCGTGCTCGTCTCCAGAGGCGGCAACGAGCGGGCGCAGGCGAGCGCGGTTGAGCGCCGGGCTGTGGAGTTTTTCGGTTGCGGCTTCCTGCCGCTCTTTCGCCATCCCTCGCTACGCGGCCTGCCCGCAGTCCGGATTTCCGGCTCGAACGGACCCCGCTCAAGTGCGCCGGCACGGTCCAACCGCTCCCGGCGGGCACCGCTCGGCTCGGACGTTCCTCGGAATCAGCCAAATGTCGCTCCCGTGGCGTCTCCACCGGCAAAAACGCATAGCCGGCGCCGCAATGCTCGCGAGCCGCACCGAGTTGGGGAAACCGTGCCGTGGAGCAGCTGTGGGGCTGATGTGGGTGAGATCTATGGGGTAGTAGCTGCTGTGGGCACATGTGGGTCAGATCTATTGGGCGAAGGCTGCTGTGGGGCGCAAGTGAGGCAGATCTACGGGGCAGGAGCTGCTGTGTGGCAAATGTGGGTCAGATCTATGGGGCAGGAGCTGCTGTGGGTCAGATCTATGGGGCAGGAACAGATGTGGGCCTGATGTTGGTCAGATTTATGGAGCAGGAGCTGCTGTGTTGCAGATGTGGGTTAGATCTATGGTGCAGGAGCTGCTGTGGGGCAGATGTAGGGCATATCTATGGGGCAGGAGCTGCTGTGAGGCTGATGGGTGTTAGATCTATGGGGAGGAGCTGCTATGGTGCAGATGTGGGTCAGATCTATGGGGCAGGAGCTGCTGTGGTTAAGATCTATTTGGCAGGATCTGCTGTGGGGCAGATTTGGGTCAGATCTATGGGGCAGGAGCTGCTGTGTGGCAAATGTGGGTCAGATCTATGGGGCAGGAGCTGCAGTGGGTCAGATCTATGGGGCAGGAACAGATGTGGGCCTGATGTTGGTCAGATTTATGGAGCAGGAGCTGCTGTGTTGCAGATGTGGGTCAGATCTATGGTGCAGGAGCTGCTGTGGGGCTGATGTAGGTTAGATCTATGGGGCAGGAGCTGTTGTGGGGCTGATGGGGGTCAGATCCTTAGGGCAGGAGGTACTGTGGGGCTGATGTTGGTCTGATCTATGGGGCAGGAGCTGCTGCGGGGCAGATTTGGGTCAGATCTATGAGGCAGGAGCTGCTGTGGGGCTGATGTGGGTTAGATCTATGGTGCAGGAGCTGCTGTGGGGCAGATGTAGGGCTTATCTATGGGGCAGGAGCTGCTGTGAGGCTGATGGGTGTTAGATCTATGGGGAGGAGCTGCTGTGGTGCAGATGTGGGTCAGAGCTATGGGGCAGGAGCTGCTGTGTGGCAGATGTGGGTCAGATCTATGGTGTAGGAGCTGCTGTGGGGCTGATGTGGGTCAGATCTATGGGGCAGGAGCTGCTGTGGTTAAGATCTATTTGGCAGGATCTGCTGTGGGGCAGATTTGGGTCAGATCTATGGGGCAGGAGCTGCAGTGGAGATGATGTAGGTCAGATCTATGGGCAGCAGCTGCTGTGGGGCTGCTGTGTGTTAGATCTATGGGGCAGGAGTTGTTGTGGGTCATATCTATTGGGCAGCAGCTGCTTTACATATGATGTGTGTCAGATCTATGGGGCCGGAGCTGCAGTGGGGCTGATGGGGGTCAGATCTATGGGTCAGGAGCTGTTGTGGGGCTGATGGGGGTCAGATCTATGGGGCAGGAGCTACTGTGGGGCTGATGTGGGTCAAATCAATGGGGCAGAGCTGCTCATGGGAACATGTGGGTCAGATCTATGGGGAAGGAGCTGCTGTGGGGCTGATGTGGGTCAGATCTATAGGGCAGGAGCTGCTGTGCGACAGATGTGGGTCAGATCTATGGGGCAGGAGCTGCTGTGGGGCTGATGTGGGTTAGATCTATGGGGCAGGAGCTGTTGTGGGGCTGATGGGGTTCAGATCTATGGGGCAGGAGCTGTTGTGGGGCTGATGGGGGTCAGATCTATGGGGCAGGAGCTACTGTGGGGCTGATGTTGGTCTCATCTATGGGGCAGGTGCTGCTGTGCGACATATGTGGGTCATATCAATGGGGCAGGATCTGCTGTGGGGCTGATGTGGGAAAGATCTATGGGCAGGAGATGCTTTGCGATAGATGTGGGTCAGATCTATGGGGCAGGAGCTGCTGTGGGGCTGATGTGGGTTAGATCTATGGGGCAGGAGCTGCTGCGGGGCTGATTTGGGTCAGATCTATGGGGCAGGAGCTGCTGTGGGGCTGATGTGGGTTACATCTATGGGGCTGGAGCTGTTGTGGGGCTGATGGGTGTCAGATCTATGGGGCAGGAGATAGTGTGGGTCAGATCTATGGGGCAGGAGCTGCTGTGGGGAACATGTGGGTCAGATCTACGGGGCAGGAGCTGCTGTGGGGCTGATGTGGGTCAGATCTATAGGGCAGGAGCTGCTGTGCGACAGATGTGGGTCAGATCTATGGGGCTGGAGCTGCTGTGGGGCTGATGTGGGTCAGATCTATGGGGCAGGAGCTGCTGTGGGTCTTCTGTGGGTTAGATCTATGGGGCAGGAGCTGTTGTGTGTCATATCTATTGGTCAGCAGCTGCTTTACATATGATGTGTGTCAGATCTATGGAACCGGAGCTGCAGTGGGGCTGATGGGGGTCAGATCTATGGGGCAGGAGTTGCTGTGGGGCTGATGTGGGTCAGATCTATGGGTCAGGAACAGATGTGGGCCTGATGTTGGTCAGATTTATGGAGCAGGAGCTGCTGTGTTGCAGATGTGGGTCAGATCTATGGTGCAGGAGCTGCTGTGGGGCAGATGTGGGTCAGAGCTATGGGGCAGGAGCTGCTGTGGTTAAGATCTATTTGGCAGGATTTGCTGTGGGGCAGATTTGGGTCAGATCTATGGGGCAGGAGCTGCTGTGGGGCTGATGTTGGTCTGATCTATGGGGCAGGAGCTGCTGCGGGGATGATTTGGGTCAGATCTATGGGGCAGGAGCTGCTGTGGGGCTGATGTGGGTTAGATCTATGGGGCAGGAGTTGTTGTGGGGCTGATGGGTGTCAGATCTATGGGGCAGGAGATGCTGTGGGTCAGATCTATGGGGCAGGAGCTGCTGTGGGGAACATGTGGGTCAGGTCTATGGGGCAGGAGCTGCTGTGGGGCAGATGTGGGTCAGATCTATGTGTCAGCAGCTGCTGTGGGTCTGATGTGGGTCAGATCTATGGGGCAGGAGCTGCTGTGGGGCTGATGTGGGTCAGATCTATGTGGCAGGAGCTGCTGTGGGTCAGATCTATGGGGCAGGAAGAGATGTGGGCCTGATGTTGGTCAGATTTATGGAGCAGGAGCTGCTGTGTTGCAGATGTGGGTCAGATCTATGGTGCAGGAGCTGCTGTGGGGCAGATGTAGGGCATATCTATGGGGCAGGAGCTGCTGTGAGGCTGACGGGTGTTAGATCTATGGGGAGGAGCTGCTGTGGTGCAGATGTGGGTCAGAGCTATGGGGCAGGAGCTGCTGTGTGGCAGATGTGGGTCAGATCTATGGTGTAGGAGCTGCTATGAGGCTGATGTGGGTCAGAACTATGGCGCAGGAGCTGCTGTGGTGCAGATGTGGGTCAGAGTTATGGGGCATGAGCTGCTGTGGAGCAGAAGTGGGTAAGATCTATGGGGTAGGAGATGGTGTGTGGTAGATGTGGGTCAGATCTATGGTGTAGGAGCTGCTGTGGGGCAGATGTGGGTCAGAGCTATGGGGCAGGAGCTGCTGTGTGGCAGATGTGGGTCAGATCTATGGTGTAGGAGCTGCTGTGGGGCAGATCTATGGGGCAGGAGCTGCTGTGGAGCTGATGTGGGAAAGATCTATGGGGCAGGAGATGCTTTGGGGCAGATGTGGGTCAGATCCTTGGGGCTGAAGCTGCTGTGGGTCATATCTATTGGGCAGCAGCTGGTTTACAATGATGTGTGTTAAATCTATGGGGCAGGAGCTGCTGTGGGGCTGATGTGGGTCAGATCTATGGGGCAGGAGCTGCTGTGGTTAAGATCTATTTGGCAGGATCTGCTGTGGGGCAGATTTGGGTCAGATCTATGGGGCAGGAGCTGCAGTGGAGATGATGTACGTCAGATCTACGGTGCCGGAGCTGCTGTGGGGCTGCTGTGTGTTAGATCTATGGGGCAGGAGCTGTTGTGGGTCATATCTATTGGGCAGCAGCTGCTTTACATATGATGTGTGTCAGATCTATGGGGCAGGAGCTGTTGTGGGGCTGATGGGGGTCAGATCCTTAGGGCAGGAGCTACTGTGGGTCTGATGTTGGTCTGATCTATGGGGCAGGAGCTGCTGCGGGGCTGATTTGGGTCAGATCTATGAGGCAGGAGCTGCTGTGGGGCTGATGTGGGTTAGATCTATGGTGCAGGAGCTGCTGTGGGGCAGATGTAGGGCATATCTATGGGGCAGGAGCTGCTGTGAGGCTGATGAGTGTTAGATCTATGGGGAGGAGCTGTTGTGGGGCTGATGTGGGTCAGATCTATGGGGCAGGAGCTGTTGTGGGGCTGATGGGGGTCAGATCTATGGGGCAGGAGATGCTGTGTGTCAGATCTATGGGGCAGGAGCTGCTGTGGGGCAGATGTGGGTCAGATCTATGGGTCAGCAGCAGCTGTGGGTCTGATGTGGGTCAGATCTATGGGGCAGGAGCTGCTGTGGGGCAGATGTGGGTCAGATCTATGTGGCAGGAGCTGCTGTGGGTCAGATCTATGGGGCAGGAACAGATGTGGTCCTGATGTTGGTCAGATTTATGGAGCAGGAGCTGCTGTGTTGCAGATGTGGGTCAGATCTATGGTGCAGGAGCTGCTGTGGGGCAGATGTAGGGCATATCTATGGGGCAGGAGCTGCTGTGAGTCTGATGGGTGTTAGATCTATGGGGAGGAGCTGCTGTGGTGCAGATGTGGGTCAGATCTATGGGGCAGGAACTGCTGTGGTTAAGATCTATTTGGCAGGATCTGCTGTGGGGCAGATTTGGGTCAGATCTATGGGGCAGGAGCTGCTGTGAGGCTGATGGGTGTTAGATCTATGGGGAGGAGCTGCTGAGGTGCAGTTGTGGGTCAAATCAATGGGGCAGAGCTGCTCTTGGGAACATGTGGGTCAGATCTATGGGGCAGGAGTTGCTGTGGGGCTGATGTGGGTCAGATCTATAGGGCAGGAGCTGCTGTGCGACAGATGTGTGTCAGATCTATGGGGCAGGAGCTGCTGTGGGGCTGATGTGGGTCAGATCCTTGGGGCTGAAGCTGCTGTGGGTCATATCTATTGGGCAGCAGCTGCTTTACATATGATGTGTGTTAGATCTATGGGGCAGGAGCTGTTGTGGTGCTGATGGGGGTCAGATCTATGGGGCAGGAGATGCTGTGGGGCAAATGTGGGTCAGATCTATGGGGCAGGAACAGATGTGGGCCTGATGATGTTCAGATTTATGGAGCAGGAGCTGCTGTGTTGCAGATGTGGGTCAGATCTATGGTGCAGGAGCTGCTGTGGGGCAGATGTGGGTCAGAGCTATGGGGCAGGAGCTGCTGTGGGGCTGATGTGGGTCAGATCTGTGGGGCAGGAGCTGCTGTGGGGCAGATGTAGGGCTTATCTATGGGGCAGGAGCTGCTGTGAGGCTGATGGGTGTTAGATCTATAGGGAGGAGCTGCTGTGGTGCAGATGTGGGTCAGTGCTATGGGACAGGAGCTGCTGTGGGGCTGATGTGGGTCAGATCTATGGGGCAGGAGCTGCTGTGGTTAAGATCTATTTGGCAGGATCTGCTGTGGGGCAGATTTGGGTCAGATCTATGGGGCAGGAGCTGCAGTGGAGATGATGTACGTCAGATCTCTGGGGCAGGAGCTGCTGTGGGGCTGATGTGGGTCAGATCAATGGGGCTGAAGCTGCTGTGGGTCATATCTATTGGGCAGCAGCTGCTTTACATATGATGTTTGTCAGATCTATGGGGCAGGAGCTGCTGTGGGTCAGATCTATGGGGCAGGAAAAGATGTGGGCCTGATGTTGGTCAGATTTATGGAGCAGGAGCTGCTGTGTTGCAGACGTGGGTCAGATCTATGGAGCAGGAGCTGCTGTGTTGCAGATGTGGGTCAGATCTATGGTGCAGGAGCTGCTGTGGGGCAGATGTAGGGCATATCTATGGGGCACAAGCTGCTGTAAGGCTGATGGGTGTTAGATCTATGGGGAGGAGCTGCTGTGGTGCAGATGTGGGTCAGAGCTATGAGGCAGGATCTGCTATGGGGCAGATGTAGGGCTTATCTATGGGGCAGGAGCTGCTGTGAGGCTGATGGGTGTTAGATCTATGGGGCAGGAGCTGCTGCGGGGCTGATTTGGGTCAGATCTATGGGGCAGGAGCTGTTGTGGGGCTGATGGGGGTCAGATCTATGGGGCAGGAGATGCTGTGGGTCAGATCTATGGGGCAGGAGCTGCTGTGGGGAACATGTGGGTCAGGTCTATGGGGCAGGAGCTGCTGTGGGGCAGATGTGGGTCAGATCTATGGGGCAGGAGCTGCTGTGTGGCAAATGTGGGTCAGATCTATGGGGCAGGAGCTGCTGTGGGTCAGATCTATGGGGCAGGAACAGATGTGGGCCTGATGTTGGTCAGATTTATGGAGCAGGAGCTGCTGTGTTGCAGATGTGGGTCAGATCTATGGTGCAGGAGCTGCTGTGGGGCAGATGTAGGGCTTATCTATGGGGCAGGAGCTGCTGTGAGGCTGATGGGTGTTAGATCTATAGGGAGGAGCTGCTGTGGTGCAGATGTGGGTCAGTGCTATGGGACAGGAGCTGCTGTGGGGCTGATGTGGGTCAGATCTATGGGGCAGGAGCTGCTGTGGTTAAGATCTATTTGGCAGGATCTGCTGTGGGGCAGATTTGGGTCAGATCTATGGGGCAGGAGCTGCAGTGGAGATGATGTACGTCAGATCTATGGGGCAGGAGCTGTTGTGGGTCATATCTATTGGGCAGCAGCTGCTTTACATATGATGTGTGTCAGATCTATGGGTCCGGAGCTGCAGTGGGGCTGATGGGGGTCAGATCTATGGGGCACGAGCTACTGTGGGGCTGATGTGGGTCCAATCAATGGGGTAGAACTGCTCTTGGGAACATGTGGGTCAGATCTATGGGGCAGGAGCTGCTGTGGGGCTGATGTGGGTCAGATCTATAGGGCAGGAGCTGCTGTGCGACAGATGTGGGTCAGATCTATGGGGCAGGAGCTGCTGTGCGACAGATGTGAGTCAGATCTATGGGGCAGGAGCTGCTGTGGAGCTGATGTGGGTCAGATCCTTGGGGCTGAAGCTGCTGTGGGTCATATCTATTGGGCAGCAGCTGCTTTACATATGATGTGTGTCAGATATATTGGGCAGGAGCTGCTGTGGGGCTGATGTGTGTCAGATCTATGGGGCCGGAGCTGCAGTGGGGCTGATGGGTGTCAGATCTATGGGGCAGGAGCTACTGTGGGGCTGATGTGGGTCAAATCAATTGGGCAGAGCTGCTCTTGGGAACATGTGGGTCAGATCTATGGGGCAGGAGCTACTGTGGGGCTGATGTTAGTCTGATCTATGGGGCAGGAGCTGCTGTGCAACAGATGTGGGTCAGATCTATGGGGCAGGTGCTGCTGTGCGACATATGTGGGTCAGATCTATGAGGCAGGATCTGCTGTGAGGCTGATGTGGAAAAGATCTATGGGGCAGGAGATGCTGTGGGGCTGATGTGGGTCAGATCTATAGGGTAGGAGATATTGTGGGGCTGATGGTGTCAGATCTATGGGGCAGGAGCTACTGTGGGGCTGATGGGGGTCAGATCTATGGGGCAGGAGCTACTGTGATGCTGATGGGGCTCAGATCTTTGGGGCAGGAGCTGCTGTGGGGCTGATGTTGGTCTGATCTATGGGGCAGGAGCTGCTGTGCGACAGATGTGGGTCAGATCTATGGGGCAGGTGCTGCTGTGCGAAATATGTGGGTCAGATCTATAGGGCAGGATCTGCTGTGGGGCTGATGTGGGAAAGATCTATGGGGCAGGAGCTGCTGTGGGGCAGATTTGAATCAGATCTATAGGGCAGGAGCTGCTGTGGGTCAGATCTATGGAGCAGGAGCTGCTGTGGGGCACATGTGAGTTAGATCTATGGGGCAGGAGATGGTGTGGGGCAGATATGGGTCAGATGTATGGGGCAGGAGCTGATGTGGGGCTGATGTTGGTCAGATCTATAGGGGAGGAGCTGCAGTGGGGCTGATGTGGGTCAGATCTATAGGGCAGGAGCTGCAGTGGGGCTGTTGTGGGTCAAATCAATGGGGCAGAGCTGCTCTGGGCACATGTGGGTCAGATCTATGGAGCACGAGCTGCTGTTGGGCAGATTTGAATCAGATCTATAGGGCAGGAGATGGTGTGGGGTAGATGTGGGTCAGATCTATGGGGCAGGATCTCCTGGGGGCTGATGTGGGTCAGATCTATGGGTCAGGAGTTGCTGTGGGGCAGATGTGGGTCATATCTATGGGGCAGGAGCTGCTGTGGGGCAGATGTGGGTCAGATCTATGGGGCAGGGGCAGCTGTGGGGCAGATGTGCGTCAGATCTATGGGGCAGGAGCTGATGTGGGTCAGATGTGGGTCAGATCTATGGGGTAGAAGCTGCTGTGGGGCTCATGGGGGTCATATCTATAAGGCAGGAGCTGCTGTGGGGCTGACGTGGGTCAGATCTATGAGGCAGGAGCTGCTGTGGGGCAGATTTGGGTCAGATCTATGGGGCAGGAGCTGCTGTGGGGCTGATGTGGGTCAGATCTATGGGGCAGGAGCTGATGTGGGGCTGATGTTGGTCAGATCTATAGGTCTGGAGCTGCTGTGGGGCTGATGTGGGTCAGATCTGTGGGGTAAAATCTGCTGTGGGGCACATGTGGTTCAGATCTATGGGGCAGGAGCTTCTCTGGGGTTGATGTGGGTCAGATCTATGGGTCAGGAGCTGCTGTTGGGCAGATGTGGGTCAGTTCTATGGGGCAAGAGCTGCTGTGGGGCTGATACAGTTAAGATCTATGGAGCGGGAGATGCTGTGGGTCAGATCTATGGGGCAGGAACTGATAGGGGCCTGATGTTGGTCAGATTTATGGAGCAGGAGCTGCTGTGTTGCAGATGTGGGTCAGATCTATGGGGCAGGAGCTGCTGTGAGGCTGATGGGTGTTAGATCAATGGGGAGGAGCTGCTGTGGTGCAGATGTGGGTCAGAGCTATGGGGCAGGAGCTGCTGTGGGGCAGAAGTGGGTAAGATCTATGGGGTAGGAGATGGTGTGTGGCAGATGTGGGTCAGATCTATGGTGTAGGAGCTTCTGTGGGGCTGATGTGGGTCAGATCTATGGGGCAGGACCTGCTGTCCGACAGATGTGGGTCAGATCTATGGGGCAGGAGCTGCTGTGGGGCTGAAGTGGGTCAGATCTATGGGGCAGCAGCTGCTGTGGGTCTGATGTGGGTCAGATCTATGGGGCAGGAGCTGCTGTGGGGCAGATGTGGGTCAGATCTATGGGGCAGGAGCTGCTGTGGGGCTGATGTGGGTCAGATCTATGGGGTAGGAGATGCTGTGGGGCTGATATGGGTCATATCTATGGGGCAGGAGATGCTGTGGGTCAGATCTATGGGGGAGGAGCTGCTGTGGGGAACATGTGGATCAGGTCTATGGGGCAGGAGCTGCTGTGGGGCTTATGTGGGTCAGATCTATGGGGCAGGAGCTTCTGTGGGGAACATGTGGGTCAGGTCTATGAGGCAGGAGCTGCTGCGGGGCTTATGTGGGTCAGATCTATGGGGCAGGAGCTGCTGTGGGGCTGATGTGGGTCAGATCTATAGGGCAGGAGCTGCTGTGCGACAGATGTGGGACAGATCTATGGGGCAGGAGCTGCTGTGGGGCAGATGTGGGTAAGATCTATGGGGTAGGAGATGGTGTGTGGCAGATGTGGGTCAGATCTATGGTGTAGGAGCTGCTGTGGGGCTAATGTGGGTCAGATCTATGGGGCAGGAGCTGCTGTGGTTAAGATCTATTTGGCAGGATCTGCTGTGGGGCCGATTTGGGTCAGATCTATGGGGCAGGAGCTGCTGTGGGGCTGATGTGGGTCAGATCTTCGGGGCAGGAGCTGCTGTGGGTCTGATGTGGGTCAGATCTATGGGGCAGGAGCTGCTGTGGGGCAGATGTGGGTCAGATCTATGTGGCAGGAGCTGCTGTGGGGAACATGTGGGTCAGATCTATGGGGCAGGAGATGCTGTGGGGCTGATGTGGGTCAGATCTATGGGGCAGGAGATGCTGTGGGTCACATCTATGGGGCAGGAGCTGCTGTGGGGAACATGTGGGTCAGGTCTATGGGGCAGGAGCTGCTGTGGGGCAGATGTGGGTCAGATCTATGGGTCAGCAGCTGCTGTGGGTCTGATGTTGGTCAGATCTATGGGGCAGGAGCTGCTGTGGGGATGATGTGGGTCAGATCTATGGGGCAGGAGCTGCTGTGGGTCAGATCTATGGGGCAGGAACAGATGTGGGCCTGATGTTGGTCAGATTTATGGAGCAGGAGCTGCTGTGTTGCAGATGTAGGTCAGATCTATGGTGCAGGAGCTGCTGTGGGGCAGATTTGGGTCAGATCTATGGGGCAGGAGCTGCAGTGGAGATGATGTACGTCAGATCTATGGGGCAGGAGCTGCTGTGGGGCTGCTGTGGGTTAGATCTATGGGGCAGGAGCTGTTGTGGGTCATATCTATTGGGCAGCAGCTGCTTTACATATGATGTGTGTCAGATCTATGGGGCAGTAGCTGCAGTGGGGCTGATGGGGGTCAGATCTATAGGGCAGGAGCTGCTGTGCGACAGATGTGTATCAGATCTATGGGGCAGGAGCTACTGTGGGGCTGATGTTGGTCAAATCAATGGGGCAGAGATGCTCTTGGGAACATGTGGGTCAGATCTTTGGGGCAGGAGCTGCTGTGGGGCTGATGTGGGTCAGATCTATAGGGCAGGAGCTGCTGTGCGACAGATGTGGGTCAGAGATATGGGGCAGGAGCTGCTGTGGGGCAGAAGTGTGTAAGATCTATGGGGTAGGAGATGGTGTGTGGCAGATGTCGGTCAGATCTATGGGGCAGGAGCTGCTGTGGGTATGATGTGGGTCAGATCTATGGGGCAGGAGCTGCTGTGGGGCTGATGTGGGTCAGATCTAAGGGGCAGGAGCCTCTGTGGGGCTGATGTGGGTCAGATCTATTGGGCAGGAGATGCTGTGGGGCTGATGTGGGTCAGATCTATGGGGCAGGAGCTGCTGTGGGGAACATGTGGGAAAGGTATATGGGGCAGGAGCTGCTGTGGGGCAGATGTGGGTCAGATCTATGGGTCAGCAGCTGCTGTGTGTCTGATGTGGGTCAGATCTATGGGGCAGGAGCTGCTGTGGGTCAGATCTATGGGGCAGGAACTGATGTGGGCCTGATGTTGGTCAGATTTATAGAGCAGGAGCTGCTGTGTTGCAGATGTGGGTCAGATCTATGGTGCAGGAGCTGCTGTGGGGCAGATGTAGGGCATATCTATGGGGCAGGAGCTGCTGTGAGGCTGATGGGTGTTAGATCAATGGGGAGGAGCTGCTGTGGTGCAGATGTGGGTCAGAGCTATGGGGCAGGAGCTGCTGTGGGGCAGAAGTGGGTAAGATCTATGGGGTAGGAGATGGTGTGTGGCAGATGTGGGTCAGATCTATGGTGTAGGAGCTTCTGTGGGGCTGATGTGGGTCAGATCTATGGGGCAGGACCTGCTGTCCGACAGATGTGGGTCAGATCTATGGGGCAGGAGCTGCTGTGGGGCTGAAGTGGGTCATATCTATGGGGCAGCATCTGCTGTGGGGCTGATGTGGGTCAGATCTATGGGGCAGGAGATGCTGTGGGGCTGATGTGGGTCAGATCTACGGGGCAGCAGCTGCTGTGGGGCTGATGTGGGTCAGATCTATGGGGCAGGAGATGCAGTGGGGCTGATGTGGGTCAGATCTATGGGGCAGGAGATTCTGTCGGGCTGATGTGGGTCAGATCTATGGGGCAGGAGATGCTGTGGGTCAGATCTATGGGGCAGGAGCTGCTTTGGGGAACATGTGGGTCAGGTCTATGGGGCAGGAGCTGCTGTGGGGAACATGTGGGTCAGGTCTATGGGGCAGGAGCTGCTGTGGGGCAGATGTGGGTCAGATCTATGGGACAGGAGCTGCTGTGGGTCTGATGTGGGTCAGATCTATGGGGCAGGAGCTGCTGTGGGGCTGATGTGGGTCATATCTATTGGGCAGCAGCTGCTTTACATATGATGTGTGTCAGATCTATGGGGCAGGAGCTGCTGCGGGGAACATGTTGGTCAGATCTATGGGGCAGGAGCTGCTGTGGGGCTGATGTGGGTCAGATCTATGGGTCAGGAGATGCTGTGGGGCTGATGTGGGTCAGATCTATGGGGCAGGAGCTGCTGTGGGGCTGATGTGGGTCAGATCTATGGGGCAGGAGCTGCTGTGGGTCTGATGTGGGTCAGATCTATGGGGCAGGAGCTGCTGTGGGGCTGATGTGGGTCAGATCTATGGGGCAGGAGATGCTGTGGGGCTGATGTGGGTCAGATCTATGGGGCAGGAGATGCTGTGGATCAGATCTATGGGGCAGGAGCTGCTGTGGGGAACATGTGGGTCAGGTCTATGGGGCAGGAGCTGCTGTGGGGCAGATGTGGGTCAGATCTATAGGTCAGGAGCTGCTGTGGGTCTGATGTGGGTCAGATCTATGAGTTTGGAGCTGCTGTGGGGCTGATGTGGGTCAGATCTTTGGGGCAGGAGCTGCTGTGGGGCTGATGTGGGTCAGATCTATGGGGCAGGAGATGCTGTGCGACAGATGTGGGTCAGATCTATGGGGCAGGAGCTGCTGTGGGGCAGAAGTGGGTAAGATCTATGGGGTAGGAGATGGTGTGTGGCAGATGTGGGTCAGATCTATGGTGTAGGAGCTGATGTGGGGCTGATGTGGGTCAGATCTATGGGGCAGGAGCTGCTGTGGGGCTGATGTGGGTCAGATCTATAGGGCAGGAGCTGCTGTGCAAGAGATGTGGGTCAGATCTATGGGGCAGGAACTGCTGTGGGGCTGATGTGGGTCAGATCTATGGGGCAGGAGATGCTGTGGGGCTGATGTGGGTCAGATCTATGGGGCAGGAGATGCTGTGGGGCTGATGTGGGTCAGATCTATGGGGCAGGAGATGCTGTGGGTCAGATCTATGGGGCAGGAGCTGCTGTGGGTCTGTTGTGGGTCAGATCTATGGGGCAGGAGCTGCTGTGAGGCTGATATGGGTCAGATCTATGGGGCAGGAGATGCTGTGGGTCAGATCTATCTGGCAAGAGCTGCTGTGGGGAACATGTGGGTCAGGTCTATGGGGCAGGAGCTGCTGTGGGGAAGATGTGGGTCAGATCTATGGGTCAGCAGCTGCTGTGGGTCTGATGTGGGTCATATCTATTGGGCAGCAGCTGCTTTACATATGATGTGTGTCAGATCTATGGGGCAGGAGCTGCTGTGGGGAACATGTGGGTCAGATCTATGGGGCAGGAGCTGCTGTGGGGCTGATGTGGGTCAGATCTATGGGGCAGGAGATGCTGTGGGTCAGATCTATGGGGCAGGAGCTGCTGTGGGGAACATGTGGGTCAGGTCTATGGGGCAGGAGCTGCTGTGGGGCAGATGTGGGTCAGATCTATGGGGCAGGAGCTGCTGTGTGGCAGATGTGAGTCAGATCTATGGTGTAGGAGCTGCTGTGGGGCTGATGTGGGTGAGATCTATGGGGCAGGAGCTGTTGTGGGTCTGATGTGGGTCATATCTATTGGGCAGCAGCTGCTTTACATATGATGTGGGTCAGATCTATGGGTCAGCAGCTGCTGTGGGTCTGATGTGGGTCAGATCTATTGGGCAGCAGCTGCTGTGGGGCTGATGTGGGTCAGATCTATGGGGCAGGAGCTACTGTGGGGCTGATGTGGGTCAGATCTATGGGGCAGCAGCTGCTGTGGTTAAGATCTATTTGGCAGGATCTGCTGTGGGGCAGATTTGGGTCAGATCTATGGTGCAGGAGCTGCTGTGTGGCAAATGTGGGTCAGATCTATGGGGCAGGAGCTGCTGTGGGTCAGATCTATGGGGCAGGAACAGATGTGGGCCTGATGTTGGTCAGATTTATGGAGCAGGAGCAGCTGTGTTGCAGATGTGGGTCAGATCTATTGTGCAGGAGCTGCTGTGGGGCAGATGTAGGGCTTATCTATGGGGCAGGAGCTGCTGTGGGGCTGACGGGTGTTAGATCTATGGGGAGGAGCTGCTGTGGTGCAGATGTGGGTCAGAGCTATGGGGCAGGAGCTGCTGTGTGGCATATGTGGGTCAGATCTATGGTGTAGGAGCTGCTGTGGTGCTGATGTGGGTCAGATCTATGGGGCAGGAGCTACTGTGGGGCAGATGTGGGTCAAATTAATGGGGCAGAGCTGCTCTTGGGAACATGTGGGTCAGATCTATGGGGCAGGAGCTGCTGTGGGGCAGATTTGAATCAGATCTATAGGGCAGGAGCTGCTGTGGGTCAGATCTATGGGCAGGAGCTGCTGTGGGTGCACATGTGAGTTAGATCTATGGGGCAGGAGATGGTGTGGGGCAGATGTGGTTCAGATCTATGGGGCAGTATCTCCTGGGGGCTGATGTGGGTCAGATCTGTGGGGTAAAATCTGCTGTGGGGCAGATGTGGTTCAGATCTATGGGGCAGGAGCTTCTGTGGGGTTGATGTGGGTCAGATCTATGGGTCAGGAGCTGCTGTGGGGCAGATGTGGGTCAGTTCTATGGGGCAAGAGCTGCTGTGGTGCAGATGTGGGTCAGATCTATGGGGCAGGAGCTGCTGTGGGGCTGATACGGTTAAGATCTATGGAGCGGGAGATGCTATGGGGCTGATGAGGGTCAGATCTATGGGGCAGGAGCTGATGTGGGGCTGATGTTGGTCAGATCTATAGGGCAGGAGCTGCAGTGGGGCTGATGTGGGTCAGATCTATGGGGCAGGATCTCCTGTGGGGCTGATGTGGGTCAAATCAATGGGGCAGAGCTGCTCTGGGGCACATGTGGGTCAGATCTATGGAGCAGGAGCTGCTGTGGGGCAGATTTGAATCAGATCTATAGGGCAGGAGCTGCTGTGGGTCAGATCTATGGGCAGGAGCTGCTGTGGGGCACATGTGAGTTAGATCTATGGGGCAGGAGATGGTGTGGGGCAGATGTGGGTCAGATCTATGGGGCAGGAGCTGCTGTGTGGCTGATGAGGGTCAGATCTATGGGGCATGGGCTGCTGTGGGTCAGATCTACGGGACTGGAGCTGCAGTGGAGCACATGTGGGTCAGATCTATTGGGTAGAAGCTGCTGTGTGGCTGATACGGTTAAGATCTATGGAGCGGGAGATGCTATGGGGCTGATGAGGGTCAGATCTATGGGGCAGGAGCTGATGTGGGGATGATGTTGGTCAGATCTATAGGGCAGGAGCTGCAGTGGGGCTGATGTGGGTCAGATCTATGGGGCAGGATCTCCTGAGGGGCTGATGTGGGTCAAATCAATGGGGCAGTGCTGCTCTGGGGCACATGTGGGTCAGATCTATGGAGCAGGAGCTGCTGTGGGGCAGATTTGAATCAGATCTATAGGGCAGGAGCTTCTGTGGGTCAGATCTATGGGCAGGAGCTGCTGTGGGGCACATGTGAGTTAGATCTATGGGGCAGGAGATGGTGTGGGGCAGATGTGGGTCAGATCTATGGGGCAGGATCTCCTGGGGGCTGATGTGGGTCAGATCTATGGGTCAGGAGCTGCTGTGGGTCAAATCTACAAGACTGGAGCTGCAGTGGAGCACATGTGGGTCAGATCTATGGGGTAGAAGCTGCTGTGGGGCTGATGGGGGTCATATCTATAAGGCAGGAGCTGCTGTGGGGCTGACGTGGGTCAGATCTATGAGGCAGGAGCTGCTGTGGGGCAGATTTGGGTCAGATCTATGGGGCAGGAGCTGCTGTGGGGCTGATGAGGGTCAGATCTATGGGGCAGAGCTGCTCTGGGGCACATGTGGGTCAGATCTATGGAGCAGGAGCTGCTGTGGGGCAGATTTGAATCAGATCTATAGGGCAGGAGCTGCTGTGGGTCAGATCTATGGAGCAGGAGCTGCTGTGGGGCACATGTGAGTTAGATCTATTGGGCAGGAGATGGTGTGGGGCAGATGTGGGTCAGATCTATGGGGCAGGAGATGCTGTGTGGCTGATGAGGGTCAGATCTATGGGGCATGGGCTGCTGTGGGTCAGATCTACGGGACTGGAGCTGCATTGGAGCACATGTGGGTCAGATCTATGGGGTAGAAGCTGCTGTGGGGCTGATACGGTTAAGATCTATGGAGCGGGAGATGCTATGGGGCTGATGAGGGTCAGATGTATGGGGCAGGAGCTGATGTGGGGCTGATGTTGGTCAGATCTATAGGGCAGGAGCTGCAGTGGGGCTGATGTGGGTCAGATCTATGGGGCAGGATCTCCTGTGGGGCTGATGTGGGTCAAATCAATGGGGCAGAGCTGCTCTGGGGCACATGTGGGTCAGATCTATGGAGCAGGAGCTGCTGTGGGGCAGATTTGAATCAGATCTATAGGGCAGGAGCTGCTGTGGGTCAGATCTATGGGCAGGAGCTGCTGTGGGGCACACGTGAGTTAGATCTATGGGGCAGGAGATGGTGTGGGGGAGATGTGGGTCAAATCTATGGGGCAGGAGCTGCTGTGTGGCTGATGTGGGTCAGAACTCTTGTCACACGGACCCTGTGTGTTCCTTTCTAGACTCCCCAGTATCACCAATTGGCCGTCCCACAGCACACAGCTGCCCACACATTCTTTCAGTTCCTCCACGTGCTGCCCGAGCTCCCATGGCTGCAAGGAGATCTTCCCCTTTGCTGTCTCCTCCGATGTGTTATCAACAACTGAAACACTGCTGGGCTGCACAGTGTGATCCCGAGGGCTGGAGGAGCAGCTCTGAGATAACAGCACGTTGTGACTCAGTCGGTGCTGGAGTTAAATGGGAGATGGGAATTGGCTGAAAGAAGGAGCAGCAAAGGGACATGAGCACAGTGGGCAGGGAGGGCAGGGCCAGGGGATGCTGGGCGCTGCAGCATTCAGTGCTGAGATGCCCAGATAAGCCACCTGAGTGCAGAGAGATTTGCCCACATTGATGCCCTCGGTCCTAAGTGCCACTGCAAAGCTCGTTAGGCAAAGGGAAGCCACGAGCTCGTAATAATTGTGACAAAGCAATTACATGCATGAAGGATACGTTATGGCTGGCAAAGAACAGGGAATGCAGCAATTCCACCAAGAGATTCTCTAAACAAATACCACAGCCTCTGCCATGGCTACTACAGCACAGTCAGTGGTGGAAGCCTGAAGGCAATTAAGAAAGAAGTCAAAACAAAGTCTGAAAGAGTGCTCAGAAACAGTTCCACCAACTAGTGGGGCCAAAGGCCTCACAGAGCAGAACAGACACCACCTCCTGGTGAGCACCAGCTGCCAATGAGAGCACGAAGCAGCGCTCACAACAAGGCCACGTCAGACTCACTCAGGTGCCTTTGAAATGTACCTCCACGACAAAATAAAGGCATCGCAGCATCACTGCCCCAAGAACAAGGAGCACGGAAAACCAAAAGGAGATTTGGCACAGAGCAACACCTGGAATAATTCCCCAGATTCAAATTCCAACCATATGGATACTTCAGGTTGGCTCCCTTTGGTAATGGAGCGTGGGGCAATGCCTGCTATCCCCCCCCAGGACCCCACGCTGAGCTGATGTGAGGGGCTCAGAACGCAGGGTTCTGCCCCAGAGGTGCAATGTTAAATTCCTCCAGGTTTCATGGAAATAAACAGTCACATAAAGGAGAAGAGCCATACGTCCCAATCTGCTGCAGCACAGCCCCAAAACTCGCAGGAATGAGGGATGATGAATGCTCCAGACACAGAAAACTGCTTCAGTTCAACCTCTAACTCTGGGCAACAGAAGAAAACAGACCATGAATGCACAGCAAACCAGGTGCACTGCTGATAATGGCTGTATACCAAAAGAGTTTCCAAACTAAAATGCTTCATAACCTTACGTTTCCTCTCAGAGAAGAAACACACGCAGACTTTCACATGATCTTGCTCAAAGCCTCTTATTCCAGCAATAAAAAATAACCACTTTCTTTAAAAGGAAGCGAGACAATTTGGGGTGAGGAGCAGCAGAGGGGAAACCACATTAATTTCATTAGTTGCTGCATACTGCAAGGAATTCCTTCTGAAATCTGGCACTCAGCACTCGGATTTGCCCTTTAAAGCTTGGCAAGAAATTTTCCTCAGCCCACAAGTTTCCTAATTTCATCTTAGGACACACTGCTTCATTTGGATGCACTACCACCGAGGAGACAGACAGCTCTGAATGTGTCACTTTCACCTCAATTCGCTTTGCTTCTCGTCGGGTGGACTTCACATAAATCAAACCAAACGTATAATTACAACCAAAATTAAGGTCAGCTTCAAGTTTGGAAGAAACAAACCTGTATGAAGTTCAAAGCCACCTTAAGGACGTCGAGAACTGGAGTCTGGGGGCTGGGATGGCAGCTGTGCACACAGCTCTGCAGCACCAAACCCGGCCTTTCCTCCCCTCCCCTTCTCCCAGCTTCCTGCTGTGTGCAAACAGTGCTCACCCACCCACCCATCTCACACCTTTTTATGGCAGGAAGGTTTCAGTAAAAGCATTATTGCATCCTTCCGGAGTCAGCTTTATTCCATAAGACCTTTCCCTGCTGCTCCGTATCCGCCTTTCAATCGATCCAGGCTTTTAATCCCACAGCCCCAAAAGAATTCCTAATACTAGGACACAGACAACAGCTGCACCCATAGAGCTCAACTGGGAGCTCTGGGCAGCCCCTGACTTTCCAGGGAACCCAAACACGGCACTTTTGGGCACGTTATTCACATGGATGGGTAACAGCTGATGGGAGCATCTCGGCTGCCCTGCAGCTCACCCACCTCTCTGGCAGCGGTCGTGGGTCCAGCAGCGCTCGATGAAGATGCCGTTGATGACGGTGGGCGGGCAGTTGCTCTTCCCTTTCACCGTCCCTGGACACACATCTCCACACTCCTCCTTGTCATCCTTGTTGGCGATGATGTAGTTGTCCTCGACGGAGTCCAAAATCCTCGACCAGTCGATGGTGGACAGGTAGCACAGCTCGTTGTTCTTCTCGATGCGCACGGCACCGCGTGTGATGTTCATCAGGTTGTAGAGGCCGATCTCCTTTAGATGAACCATCTCAAAGATGACCAGCGCGTAGTTAAAGAACAGATGTGTTCCTCGGATCACCGTGAGGTTGGGGAAGAGGCCCTTTAAGCTCTCCAGGCCATACACACGGAACAGAAGCAAGTAGTCTGTAATCATAGTCAGTTTGGGGAAGCTGAGCTCACGGAAATCTTCAGGCTTGGTTTTAAACATCAGCAGTATTTGTAAGTGGCCCTCAATCACCGTGCAGTTCTCCAGCAAGCTCAGCCGGGTCAGGTTGTTGCGGATGTCCATGCTTCTGCAAACTGGGAGGCAAAGAACAATGCTGTTTATTTGTTCTTATAAAGGTGACCGTTAGCTGGCTAAACACACCCATTCTTCCAACTGTATCCTAAAATGCAGCTGCATTCAGACTACACGGACGGGTCCTGTGCGACAAAACACGCTGCGAGCGTTAAGAAATAGAGCTGGGAACACTCCCCGGTATACGATTACAAAACACGACTCAATGGGGATTTCATAACGTTCTGCCATCTTGAGTTTGTGGATATTACCTCTACCACGACTGGAAAGGCAGCACCGGGCCTCGGACGTCACTCAGCGTTTACCGAAGTGGAGGTGTCCATGCAACACAGTCTGTTTTCTTTAGATAGTTGCCAGCGACACAACTACCTCACTGCGTTGTGCAATTGGTGCTGGGGGGGTCACTGAGAATGGTGGTGGGGAGGGGAAGATAGGAAAGGAGCAATGGGGAGAACATGGCAGCACTGGGAAGAGAAGGAACACATCCTCCCCTTGAGAATTAACAGCGCAGGATATTTACCTTTTTTGCTCACTGTATATACAGAGCAGTGACTGTAAAACGAAGCTTCGAGAAATCACTTGGCAATAATCAAGCCTTATAAAATTAAGGCACGTGCAGATGTTGGATAGCTCTGACTCTCCAGCTCCCGGTGGGTGCACTAAAGGTCACTGCTGTGCGAGTTAAAAATATACTTTATATGCAAACGTCTTAATGATTGTTTAAAACTTTGCTCAACTGCAATGAGAGAAAAAAAACCAGCCTCAAACTGGCAGTGCTGCTGTGGGACTCAGAGCAGCATTAGTGCCCATTGGGACTGCTGGCACAGCGAGCACACAGCATCAGAGATGCCTTCTGCAAGAAGTGGGGGCACAGAGCATCGTGGAATGGCAGAATTAGGGCTGGAAGGGGAGGAAGGAAAGGCCTAGAATAAATGTCATCGGTGCAACAAGGCTGGGGTGGGTTTTTTTTTAGTAACAATTAAAATCGGTACATTTGTCTCTGAATCATTTCATTCTGAACCCAACAATCTGCCTGTGCTGAGAAGTGATTGACTTCGCTGCAGCCTCTAACGAGCTCCTGACATTCACTCGAGGAAGAGGAACGTAATCACAGCTCAGCGGTGCCAAGTGGATAAGATTCAGAGACCTAAAGGAGATTGGGAGGAGAACAAACTGCTTTCCAGCCACACGCGGACGGGGAGCAGGGCAGGCACAGGGTCTGCTGCTCCCTTCAGACCAGACCCAGCAGTCGGGGAGCAGCCCACAGGGGCTCCCTGCCACGTGATAGCAGTGCCAAGGAGTGCTGCTCAGTGCCCCTGGATGCACTGAGACCCCCACCCACATTGAGGCCCCCGTGGCACTCAGAGCACATCATGGGTCTGTATCTGAACCAATCAAACAGAAGGTGCTGGGATGGTAAACCTGTGAAGATTCAAACGCTCTAGCCAGATTTTTCCACCTTTAGAGAGAATCACGTTTAAGGTTTATCTTTCATTATCTTCTCCAGGTTAGTTTTGATGTGCTGAGCATCACCCACAGCTCCCACACTCCTCCTTCACACCTCCAGGACCCACGAGAAGGAGCCGTAACCACATGAAGCCAAATCTGCTTCTCTGTCTCAGGGCCCTCAACCCCATCGTGTGTCTGAATCCCACTCTGCAGCAGCTCAGAGCACACCACAGCTGCTAAGTCAGCCGTGCATTTACTGTTACCAGGACAACGAGAAGCAGATTTAGGAGAAGTAATGACTGGCTTTGCTGCCAGAGAGGAGCTGCTCCTCCATCTCTGGTTACTCAGAACAAAATAACTTAAAAAAAAATAATAATCGAATAAATGAATCACGATAGACAAGTTTCATTACACCCCCCCAAGAAGAACACTGCAGTGTGATGGAAGTGCACCAACCAAACCTTGGGACCTCAGCAAGATACAGCTGCTGCTCATGGGTCTGCACCATGGGGCCAGGATGACACAGACAGCCCACAAACCATCGCAGATGATCATTGGGGAACCACAGGCTCAAGGAGCAGAGAATACCATCACTGGGGAGCAGACACAGCCCAGAATGCAGCATCCACGAGCTCCATTGCTCAGGGAACAACACGTGTGTGCTCACACAGCCCTTGTGCTGCATCCCCCCAACCCACACTGCAAGTGGAAGCACAGAATGCAGCACACATTGCACACATTGCACATATTGCAGAGCCTTCGAGGTGGGACCTGAGCACAGATCTCTGCTGCAGTGTCTATGCTGTGAATGACACACATTCCAGCCCAGGTTTTGCTGCTGCACCTCCTGTGTCGCTCCTGTTCTCCATCCATAATTGTACAGCACATTTCCTTTCCTACTGTGGAGTAACACAGCGAGCACCATCCGAGCTGTTCACTTTTTACACTTGCAATAAAAAGCAGAATTAGCTTTTAAATAAGCACATAAACACAGCGTTTTGGTGCGGCAGCAATAACAGTGCTTTCAAATCAGTAACTGCTGTGCTGGAGCAGCGTGTGTTTTAATAGCAGTGCTATTCAAAACCAACCCAGCGCTGTGTGTGCAGCCAGCTGTGCCCCTCTGGAGCTGCTCGGGGTCGCCTTTAAGGCCTCCATGCCAAACCTTTGTATGAGGACAGCACGGGGCTCTGAAGCACACAGCGGGGAGAAGCCGAGCAGCCATTGAGTGCTGCATTCTGTGCTTTATTCTCACTGTGTATCGACGTTTCAGCGATGCCCATCGCTGCGCTGGGTGGATTTGGAGCTATTCTCTCTCTCTGCTGCCTTTGCTGGTGGCAAAGCCGACAGGCTGTGGGACCCGCGTGCTTCCCTCCAAAGAAACACATTCACCTTTACCAGGACTCACCGCCCGCACGCACACACACAACACACCGCGCACCCACGCGACCCGTCCCGCAGCGCGGCGGCTCCTGCTGCGGGGTCGCCCCATGTGGGCCCCGTGTCGGCCCGAGCCCCGCACCCGGCTCGTGGCTGCCGAACACCCACCCGATGGCCGCGGCCGGACGGGCCGATGGTCGCAGCGCCGCGGAGGCCCCGCGAGTCCGCCCGGCTCGGCGGCCCAACGCGGCCCCGGAGGAACGCGGAGCACCCGCGGAGCCGCGGCCCGTCGCGCCTCCCACCCGCCCGGGGCCGAAGCGCCGAACCGAGCGATGAAGGTCACCCGAACCTCCCCCCTCCTCCGCCCCCCACGGGAGCGCTCCGGGCCCCGCTGTCCCGCTCCTGAGGCCGCGCCGCCCGCCCCGAGGCCCGGCCCTGCCCCGCCGGGCAGAGGTACAAAGGTACCGCTCCGGGGCCGCCTCTCCCCGCCGCCGTGCGGGGCCGCAGCCCGGGCCCCGCTCCCCCTCGGTCCCTCGGTCCCCCCGCTCCCCGCCCGCACTCACTCTCGGCGCGGCCGCCGCAGGCCGCCAACACCGCAGTCACGGCCAGCACCGCCGCCGCCGCCGCTCTCGGTGCCATGGCCGCGTCCCGGAGCCGCTCGGCGCGTCCCGGCGGGGGCGAATCAGAGGCCGCGGGGCGGGCACGGGGGCCGGGCCCGGCTTCGGGTTCGCATCGTACAGAGGACCCCGAGGAACCGGCCGCCGACCCCAGCGCGGAGCCCAGCCCGGCGGCTCAGGACGCGGCTCTCGGCCACTCCAGCGCAGGCCGGGCGGGCGGCCGCCTCCTGCCCAGTAAACAAGGGGCTCTTGTGGGGGGGAGGGGAAGAGGGGGGGGGTGGGAGGGGAGGAAGAGGGGGGGGGTGGGAGGTGAGGAAGGGGGGGGGGGGGGGGGGCACGGCGTCGGCGGCTATGCGTCGCTGCCCATGCGGCTCGACTAGGTCGGCACGGTCTACCCGGCTCCGAGCGGGCCGTGGTGCTCTGCGGCGGCTGCTAGAGGTCGCTGCCTATGCGGCTCGACTAGGTCGGCACGGTCTACCCTGCTCCGTGCGTGCGCGAGGGCTCGGCGGCGGTCGGTAGGTGTCGCTGCACGTCTGCCAGCCCGTCCGTCAGCGACCTCTAGCGTCCGCGGCGGAGCAGGGTAGACCGTGCCGACGTGAGCCGGCCGCCGCTCAGCGACCCCTGGCCTCCGCCGCATGAGCTTCGGTCCGCTCGGAGCCGGGTAGACCGTGCCGACCAACTCGAGCCGGACGTGCAGCGACCGCTGGCCAGCGTGGAGGCTCGTGTGCGCCGGCACGGTCCATCCTCTCCCGGCGGGCTCCGTTCGGTTCGTACGTTCCTCGGTGGTGTCCGGGGGGTCTCAGCCGCGGCGGCTCGAGTGCGCCGGCACTGCAAAGCCCCTCCCTGCGGGCTCCGCTCGGCACGGACTTTCCTCGTCGGCGTCCGGCAATCTGAGCCGCGGCGGCTCGAGTGCGCCGGCACGGTCCAATCGCTCCCGGCGGGTTCCGCTCGACTCGGACGCTCCTGGGCGGAGTCGGGCGATCTGAGCCGCGGCGGCTCGAGTGCGCCGGCACGGTCCAGCCTCTCCAGGCGGACTCAGCTCGGCTCGGACGTTCCGCGGAAGTGGCCAAGTGCCGCTCTTGTGGGGGGGGGGGAAGAGGGGGGGGTGGAGGGGGGAGTTAGAAGATGGGGGGGGGGCACGGCGTCGGAGGCTAGAGGTCGCTGCCTATGCGGCTCGACTAGGTCGGCACGGTCTACCCGGCTCCGAGCGGGCCATGGTGCTCGGCGGCGGCTGCTAGAGGTCGCTGCCCGTGCGGCTTGCGTGTAGCTGCCAGGTCTACCCACTTTCGGCTAGGCTTTGCCGCCCTGTGAGATGGGGGGCGCTAAAGCTCCGGAGCTTGCTGGGGGGTCACTGTAGTTTCTTACCTACCGCTACGTCGACGTAGAGCGCCGCTTACCCTCGGCGCCGCTGCCGGTAGTCGGCGCCGTTCTTTTCCGAAGCCGTTTTTTCTTACGCCTTCCGTTTTCGTCTGCAGGAGCGAGCGCGTGCTCGTCTCCAGAGGCGGCAACGAGCGGGCGCAGGCGAGCGCGGTTGAGCGCCGGGCTGTGGATTTTTTGTGGGCTGTCAGATCTATGGGGCAGGAGATGCTGTGGGGCTGATGTTGGTCAGATCGATGGGGCAGGAGATGCTGTGGGTCAGATCTATGGGGCAGGAGCTGCTGTGGGGAACATGTGGGTCAGATCTATGGGGCAGGATCTGCTGTGGGGCTGATGTGGGTCAGATCTATGGGGCAGGAGATGCTGTGGGTCAGATCTATGGGGCAGGAGCTGCTGTGGGGAACATGTGGGTCAGATCTATGGGGCAGGAGCTGCTGTGGGGCAGATGTGGGTCAGATCTATGGGTCAGCAGCTGCTGTGGGGCTGATGTGGGTCGGATCTATGGGGCAGGAGCTGCTGTGGGGCTGATGTGGGTCAGATCTATGGGGCAGGAGCTGCTGTGGGGCTGATGTGGGTCAGATCTATGGGGCAGGAGCTGCTGTGCGACAGATGTGGGTCAGATCTATGGGGCAGGAGCTGCTTTGGGGCAGAAGTGGGTAAGATCTATGGGGTAGGAGATGGTGTCTGGCAGATGTGGGTCAGATCTATGGTGTAGGAGCTGCTGTGGGGCTGATGTGGGTCAGATCTATGGGGCAGGAGCTGCTGTGGGGCTGATGTGGGTCAGATCTATAGGGCAGGAGCTGCTGTGGGGCTGATGTGGGTCAGATCTATGGGGCAGGAGCTGCTGTGGGTCTGATGTGGGTCAGATCTATGGGGCAGGAGCTGCTGTGGGTCTGATGTTGGTCAGATCTATGGGGCAGGAGATGCTGTGGGGCTGATGTGTGTCAGATCTATGGGGCAGGAGATGCTGTGGGTCAGATCTATGGGGCAGGAGCTGCTGTGGGGAACATGTGGGTCAGGTCTATGGGGCAGGAGCTGCTGTGGGGCAGATGTGGGTCAGATCTATGGGGCAGGAGCTGCTGTGGGTCCGATGTGGGTCAGATCTATGGGGCAGGAGCTGCTGTGGAGCTGATGTGGGTCAGATCTATGGGGCAGGAGCTGCTGTGGGGCTGATGTGGGTCAGATCTATGGGGCAGGAGATGCTGTGGGGCTGATGTGGGTCAGATCTATGGGGCAGGAGCTGCTGTGGGTCAGATCTATGGGGCAGGAGCTGCTGTGGGGAACATGTGGGTCAGATCTATGGGGCAGGAGCTGCTGTGGGGCTGATGTGGGTCAGATCTATGGGGCAGGAGATGCTGCGGGGCTGATGTGGGTCAGATCTATGGGGCAGGAGCTGCTGTGGGGAACATGTGGGTAAGGTCTATGGGGCAGGAGCTGCTGTGGGGCAGATGTGGGTCAGATCTATGGGGCAGGAGATGCTGTGGGGCTGATGTGGGTCAGATCTATGGGGCAGAAGCTGCTGTGCGACAGATGTGGGTCAGATCTATGGGGCAGGAGCTGCTGTGGGGCAGAAGTGGGTAAGATCTATGGGGTAGGAGATGGTGTGTGGCAGATGTGGGTCAGATCTATGGTGTAGGAGCTGCTGTGGGGCTGATGTGGGTCAGATCTATGGGGCAGGAGCTGCTGTGGGGCTGATGTGGGTCAGATCTATAGGGCAGGATCTGCTGTGCAAGAGATGTGGGTCAGATCTATCGGGCAGGAGCTGCTGTGGGGCTGATGTGGGTCAGATCTATGGGGCAGGAGCCTCTGTGGGGCTGATGTGGGTCAGATCTATGGGGCAGGAGATGCAGTGGGGCTGATGTGGGTCAGATCTATGGGGCAGGATCTGCTGTGGGGCTGATGTGGGTCAGATCTATGGGGCAGGAGATGCTGTGGGTCAGATCTATGGGGCAGGAGCTGCTGTGGGGAACATGTGGGTCAGGTCTATGGGGCAGGAGCTGCTGTGGGGAACATGTGGGTCCGGTCTATGGGGCAGGAGCTGCTGTGGGGCAGATGTGGGTCAGATCTATGGGGCAGGAGCTGCTGTGGGTCTGATGTGGGTCAGATCTATGGGGCAGGAGCTGCTGTGGGGCTGATGTGGGTCATATCTATTGGGCAGCAGCTGCTTTACATATGATGTGTGTCAGATCTATGTGGCTGGAGCTGCTGCGGGGAACATGTTGGTCAGATCTATGGGGCAGGAGCTGCTGTGGGGCTGATGTGGGTCAGATCTATGGGGCAGGAGATGCTGTGGGGCTGATGTGGATCAGATCTATGGGGCAGGAGATGTTGTGGGTCAGATCTATGGGGCAGGAGCTGCTGTGGGGAACATGTGAGTCAGGTCTATGGGGCAGGAGCTGCTGTGGGGCAGATGTGGGTCAGATCTATCGGGCAGGAGCTGCTGCGGGTCTGATGTGGGTCATATCTATGGGGCAGGAGCTGCTGTGGAGCTGATGTGGGTCAGATCTATGGGGCAGGAGCTGCTGTGGGGCTGATGTGGGTCAGATCTATGGGGCAGGAGATGCTGTGGGGCTGATGTGGGTCAGATCTATGCGGCAGGAGATGCTGTGGGGCTGATGTGGGTCAGATCTACAAGGCAGGAGATGCTGTGGGTCAGATCTATGGGGCAGGAGCTGCTGTGGGGAACATGTGGGTCAGGTCTATGGGGCAGGAGCTGCTGTGGGGCAGATGTGGGTCAGATCTATGGGTCAGCAGCTGCTGTGGGGCAGATGTGGGTCAGATCTATGGGGCAGGAGATGCTGTGGGGCTGATGTGGGTCAGATCTATGGGGCAGAAGCTGCTGTGCGACAGATGTGGGTCAGATCTATGGGGCAGGAGCTGCTGTGGGGCAGAAGTGGGTAAGATCTATGGGGTAGGAGATGGTGTGTGGCAGATGTGGGTGAGATCTATGGTGTAGGAGCTGCTGTGGGGCTGATGTGGGTCAGATCTATGGGGCAGGAGCTGCTGTGGGGCTGATGTGGGTCAGATCTATAGGGCAGGATCTGCTGTGCAAGAGATGTGGGTCAGATCTATCGGGCAGGAGCTGCTGTGGGGCTGATGTGGGTCAGATCTATGGGGCAGGAGCCTCTGTGGGGCTGATGTGGGTCAGATCTATGGGGCAGGAGATGCAGTGGGGCTGATGTGGGTCAGATCTATGGGGCAGGAGCTGCTGTGGGGAACATGTGGGTCAGGTCTATGGGGCAGGAGCTGCTGTGGGGAACATGTGGGTCCGGTCTATGGGGCAGGAGCTGCTGTGGGGCAGATGTGGGTCAGATCTATGGGGCAGGAGCTGCTGTGGGTCTGATGTGGGTCAGATCTATGAAGCAGGAGCTGCTGTGGGGCTGATGTGGGTCATATCTATTGGGCAGCAGCTGCTTTACATATGATGTGTGTCAGATCTATGGGGCAGGAGCTGCTGCGGGGAACATGTGGGTCAGATCTATGGGGCAGGAGCTGCTGTGGGGCTGATGTGGGTCAGATCTATGGGGCAGGAGATGCTGTGGGGCTGATGTGGATCAGATCTATGGGGCAGGAGATGTTGTGGGTCAGATCTATGGGGCAGGAGCTGCTGTGGGGAACATGTGAGTCAGGTCTATGGGGCAGGAGCTGCTGTGGGGCAGATGTGGGTCAGATCTATCGGGCAGGAGCTGCTGCGGGTCTGATGTGGGTCAGATCTATGGGGCAGGAGCTGCTGTGGAGCTGATGTGGGTCAGATCTATGGGGCAGGAGCTGCTGTGGGGCTGATGTGGGTCAGATCTATGGGGCAGGAGATGCTGTGGGGCTGATGTGGGTCAGATCTATGCGGCAGGAGATGCTGTGGGGCTGATGTGGGTCAGATCTACAAGGCAGGAGATGCTGTGGGTCAGATCTATGGGGCAGGAGCTGCTGTGGGGAACATGTGGGTCAGGTCTATGGGGCAGGAGCTGCTGTGGGGCAGATGTGGGTCAGATCTATGGGTCAGCAGCTGCTGTGGGTCTGATGTGGGTCAGATCTATGGGGCAGGAGCTGCTGTGTGGCAAATGTGGGTCAGATCTATGGGGCAGGAGCTGCTGTGGGTCAGATCTATGGGGCTGGAACAGATGTGGGCCTGATGTTGGTCAGATTTATGGAGCAGGAGCTGCTGTGTTGCAGATGTGGGTCAGATCTATGGTGCAGGAGCTGCTGTGGGTCTGATGTGGGTCAGATCTATGGGGCAGGAGCTCTGTGGGGCTGATGTGGGTCAGATCTATGGGGCAGGAGCTGCTGTGGGGCAGATGTGGGTCAGATCTATGGGTCAGCAGCTGCTGTGGGGCTGATGTGGGTCAGATCTATGGGGCAGGAGCTTCTGTGGGGCTGATGTGGGTCAGATCTATGGGGCAGGAGCTGCTGTGGGGCTGATGTGGGTCAGATCTATGGGGCAGGAGCTGCTGTGCGACAGATGTGGGTCAGATCTATGGGGCAGGAGCTGCTGTGGGGCAGAAGTGGGTAAGATCTATGGGGTAGGAGATGGTGTCTGGCAGATGTGGGTCAGATCTATGGTGTAGGAGCTGCTGTGGGGCTGATGTGGGTCACATCTATGGGGCAGGAGCTGCTGTGGGGCTGATGTGGGTCAGATCTATAGGGCAGGAGCTGCTGTGGGGCTGATGTGGGTCAGATCTATGGGGCAGGAGCTGCTGTGGGTCTGATGTGGGTCAGATCTATGGGGCAGGAGCTGCTGTGGGGCTGATGTTGGTCAGATCTATGGGGCAGGAGCCTCTGTGGGGCTGATGTGTGTCAGATCTATGGGGCAGGAGATGCTGTGGGGCTGATGTGGGTCAGATCTATGGGGCAGGAGATGCTGTGGTTCAGATCTATGGGGCAGGAGCTGCTTTGGGGAACATGTGGGTCAGGTCAATGGGCAGGAGCTGCTGTGGGGCAGATGTGGGTCAGATCTATGGGGCAGGAGCTGCTGTGCGACATATGTGGGTCAGATCTATGGGGCAGGAGCTGCTGTGGAGCTGATGTGGGTCAGATCTATGGGGCAGGAGCTGCTGTGGGGCTGATGTGGGTCAGATCTATGGGGCAGGAGATGCTGTGGGTCAGATCTATGGGGCAGGAGCTGCTGTGGGGCTGATGTGAGTCAGATCTATGGGGCAGGAGATGCTGTGGGGCTGATGTGGGTCAGATCTATGGGGCAGGAGCTGCTGTGGGTCTGATGTGGGTCAGATCTATGGGGCAGGAGCTCTGTGGGGCTGATGTGGGTCAGATCTATGGGGCAGGAGCTGCTGTGGGGCTGATGTGGGTCAGATCTATTGGGCAGGAGATGCTGTGGTGCTGATGTGGGTCAGATCTATGGGTCAGGAGATGCTGTGGGTCAGATCTATGGGGCAGGAGCTGCTGTGGGGAACATGTGGGTCAAGTCTATGGGGCATGAGCTGTTGTGGGGCAGATGTGGGGCAGATCTATGGGTCAGCAGCTGCTGTGGGTCTGATGTGGGTCAGATCTATGGGGCAGGAGTTGCTGTGGGTCATATCTATTGGGCAGCAGCTGCTTTACATATGATGTGTGTCAGATCTATGGGACAGGAGCTGCTGCGGGGAACATGTTGGTCAGATCTATGGGGCAGGAGCTGCTGTGGGGCTGATGTGGGTCAGATCTATGGGGCAGGAGATGCTGTGGGGCTGATGTGGGTAAGATCAATGGGGCAGGAGATGCTGTGGGGAACATGTGGGTCAGGTCTATAGGGCAGGAGCCTCTGTGGGGCAGATGTGGTTCAGATCTATGGGTCAGCAGCTGCTGTGGGTCTGATGTGGGTCAGATCTATGGGGCAGGAGCTGCTGTGGGGCTGATGTGGGAAAGATCTATGGGGCAGGAGCTGCTGTGGGGCTGATGTGGGTCAGATCTATGGGGCAGGAGCTGCTGTGGTTAAGATCTATTTGGCAGGATCTGCTGTGGGGCAGATTTGGGTCAGATCTATGGGGCAGGAGCTCCTGTGGGTCATATCTATTGGGCAGCAGCTGCTTTACATACGATGTGTGTCAGATCTATGGGTCAGGAGCTGCAGTGGGGCTGATGTGGGTCAGATCTATGGGGCAGGAGCTGCTCTTGGGAACATGTGGGTCAGATCTATGGGGCAGGAGCTGCTGTGGGGCTGATGTGGGTCAGATCTATAGGGCAGGAGCTGCTGTGCGACAGATGTGGGTCAGATCTATGGGGCAGGAGCTGCTGTTGGGCTGATGGGGGTCAGATCTATGGGGCAGGAGCTGCTGTGCGACAGATGTGGGTCAGATCTATGGGGCAGGTGCTGCTGTGCGAAATATGTGGGTCAGATCTATGGGGCAGGAGCTGCTGTGGGTCTGATGTGGGTCAGATCTATCGGGCAGGAGATGCTGTGGGGCTGATGTGGGTCAGATCTATGGGGCAGGAGCTGCTGTGGGGCTGATGTGGGTCTGATCTATGGGGCAGGAGCTGCTGTGCGACAGATGTGGGTCAGATCTATGGGGCAGGAGCTGTTGTGGGGCATATGTGGGTCAGATCTATGGGGCAGGAGCTGCTGTGGTGCTGATGTGGGTCCGATCCTTGGGGCTGAAGCGGCTGTGGGTCATATCTATTGGGCAGCAGCTGCTTTACATATGATGTGTGTCAGATCTATGGGTCAGGAGCTGCAGTGGGGCTGATGGGGGTCAGATCTATGGGGCAGGAGCTACTGTGGGGCTGATGTGGGTCAAATCAATGGGGCAGAGCTGCTCTTGGGAACATGTGGGTCAGATCTATGGGGCAGGAGCTGATGTGGGGCTGATGTGGGTCAGATCTATAGGGCAGGAGCTGCTGTGCGAAAGTTGTGGGTCAGATCTATGGGGCAGGAGCTGCAGTGGGGCTGATGGGGGTCAGATCTATGGGGCAGGAGCTGCTGTGGGTCTGATGTGGGTCAGATCTATGGGGCAGGAGATGCTGTGGGGCTGATGTGGGTCAGATCTATGGGGCAGGAGATGCTGTGGGTCAGATCTATGGGGCAGGAGCTGCTGTGGGGAACATGTGGGTCAGGTCTGTGGGGCAGGAGCTGCTGTGGGGCAGATGTGGGTCAGATCTATAGGTCTGCAGCTGCTGTGGGTCTGATGTGGGTCAGATCTATGGGGCAGGAGATGCTGTGGTTAAGATCTGTTTGGCAGGATCTGCTGTGGGGCAGATTTGGGTCAGATCTATGGGGCAGGAGCTGCTGTGTGGCAAATGTGGGTCAGATCTATGGTGCAGGAGCTGCTGTGGGGCAGATGTAGGGCTTCTCTATGGGGCAGGAGCTGCTGTGAGGCTGATGGGTGTTAGATCTATGGGGAGGAGCTGCTGTGGTGCAGATGTGGGTCAGAGCTATGGGGCAGGTCCTGCAGTGGAGATGATGTACGTCAGATCTATGGGGCAGTAGCTTCTGTGGGGCTGCTGTGGGTTAGATCTATGGGGCAGCAGCTGTTGTGGGTCATATCTATTGGGCAGCAGCTGTTTTACATATGATGTGTGTCAGATCTATGGGGCAGGAACTGTAGTGGGGCTGATGTCGGTCAAATCAATGGGGCAGAGCTGCTCTTGGGAACATGTGGGTCAGATCTAAGGGGCAGGTGCTGCTGTGCGGCATATGTGGGTCAGATCTATGGGGCAGCAGCTGCTGTGGGGCTGATGTGGGTCCGATCTATGGGGCAGGAGCTGCTGTGGGGCTGATGTGGGTCAGATCCTTGGGGCTGAAGCTGCTGTGGGTCATATCTATTGGGCAGCAGCTGATTTACATATGATGTGTGTCAGACCTATGGGGCAGGAGCTGCTGTGGGGTTGATGTGGGTTAGATCTATGGGGCATGAGCTACTGTGGGGCTGATGGGGGTCAGATCTATGGGGCAGGTGCTGCTGTGGGGCTGATGGGGGTCAGATCTATGGGGCAGGAAATACTGTGGGGCTGATGTTGGTCTGATCTATGGGGCAGGAGCTGCTGTGCGACTGATGTGGGTCAGATCTATGGGGCAGGAGCTGCTGTGGGGCTGATGTGGGAAAGATCTATGGGGCAGGAGCTGCTGTGGGGCTGATGTGGGTCAGATCTATGGGGCAGGAGCTGCTGTGGTTAAGATCTATTTGGCAGGATCTGCTGTGGGGCAGATTTGGGTAAGATCTATGGGGCAGGAGCTGCTGTGGGGCTGATGTGGGACAGATCCTTGGGGCTGAAGCTGCTGTGGGTCAAATCTATTGGGCAGCAGCTGCTTTACATATGATGTGTGTCAGATCTATGGGGCAGGAGCTGCTGTGGGGTTGATGTGGGTTAGATCTATGGGGCAGGAGCTGCTGTGCGAAAGATGTGGGTCAGATCTATGGGGCAGGTGCTGCTGTGGGGCTGATGGGGGTCAGATCTATGGGGCAGGAGGTCCTGTGTGGCTGATGTTGGTCTGATCTATGGGGCAGGAGCTGCTGTGCGACAGATGTGGGTCAGATCTATGGGGCAGGTGCTGCTGTGCGACATATGTGGGTCAGATCTATGGGGCAGGAGCTGCTTTGCGACAGATGTGGGTCAGATCTATGGGGCAGGTGCTGCTGTGCGACATATGTGGGTCAGATCTATAGGGCAGGATCTGCTGTGGGGCTGATGTGGAAAGATCTATGGGGCAGGAGCTGCTGTGGGGCTGATGTGGGTCTGATCTATGGGGCAGGAGCTGCTGTGCGACAGATGTGGGTCAGAGGTATGAGGCAGGAGCTGCAGTGGAGATGATGTACGTCAGATCTATGGGGCAGGAGCTGCTGTGGGGCTGCTGTGGGTTAGATCTATGGGGCAGGAGCTGTTGTGGGTCATATCTATTGGGCAGCAGCTGCTTTACATATGATGTGTGTCAGATCTATGGGGCAGGAGCTGCAGTGGGGCTGATGGGGGTCAGATCTATGGGGCAGGAGCTACTGTGGGGCTGATGTGGGAAAGATCTATGGGGCAGAGCTGCTCTTGGAATCATGTGGGTCAGATCTATGAGGCAGGAGCTGCTGTGGGGCTGATGTGGGTCAGATCTATAGGGCAGGAGCTGCTGTGGGTCATATCTATTGGGCAGCAGCTGCTTTACATATGATGTGTGTCAGATCTATGGGGCAGGAGCTGTTGTGGGGCTGATGGGGGTCAGATCTAAGGGGCAGGAGCTACTGTGGGGCAGCTGGGGGTCAGATCTATGGGGCTGGAGCTACTGTGGGGCTGATGTTGGTCTGATCTATGGGGCAGGAGCTGCTATGCGACAGATGTGGGTCAGATCTATGGGGCAGGTGCTGCTGTGCGACATATGTGGGTCAGATCTATGGGGCAGGATCTGCTGTGGGGCTGATGTGGGAAAGATCTATGGGGCAGGAGCTGCTGTGGGGCTGATGTGGGTCTGATCTATGGGGCAGGAGCTGCTGTGCGACAGATGTGGGTCAGATCTATGGGGCAAGAGCTGCTGTGGGGCATATGTGGGTCTGATCTATGGGGCAGGAGCTGCTGTGGTTAAGATCTATTTGGCAGGATCTGCTGTGAGGCTGATTTGGGTCAGATCTATGGGGCAGGAGCTGCAGTGGAGTTGATGTAGGTCAGATCTATGGGGCAGGAGCTGCTGTGGGGCTGCTGTGGTTTAGATCTATGAGGCAGGAGCTGTTGTGGGTCATATCTATTGGGATGTAGCTGCTTTACATATGATGTGTGTCAGATCTATGGGGCAGGAGCTGCAGTGGGGCTGATGGGGGTCAGATCTATTGGGCAGCAGCTACTTTACATATGAAGTGTGTCAGATCTATGGAGCAGGAGCTGCTGTGGGGTTGATGTGGGTTAGATCTATGGGGCAGGAGCTGCTGTGCGACAGATGCGGGTCAGATCTATGGGGCAGGTGCTGCTGTGCGACATATGTGGGTCAGATCTATGGGGCAGGATCTGCTGTGGGGCTGATGTGGGAAAGACCTATGGAGCAGGAGCTGCTGTGGGTCAGATTTGGGTCAGATCTATGGGGCAGGAGCTGCTGTGGGTCAGATTTATTAGTCAGGAGCTGCTGTGTGGCTGATGTGGGTCAGATCTATGGGGCAGGAGATGCTGTGGGTCTGATGTGGGTCTGATCTATGGGGCAGGAGCTGCTGTGTGGCTGATGTGGGTCAGATCCTTGGGGCTGAAGCTGCTGTGGGTCATATCTATTGGGCAGCAGCTGCTTTACATATGATGTGTGTCGGATCTATGGGGCAGGAGCTGCTGTGCGACAGATGTGGGTCAGATCTATGGGGCAGGAGCTGCTGTGGGGCATATGTGGGTCAGATCTATGGGGCAGGAGCTGCTGTGGGGCTGATGTGGGTCAGATCTAAGAGGCAGGAGCTACTGTGGGGCTGATGTGGGTCAGATCTATGCGGCAGGAGCTGTTGTGGGGCTGATGGGGGTCAGATCTATGGGGTAGGAGCTACTGTGGGGCTGATGTGGGTCAAATCAATGGGGCAGAGCTGCTCTTGGGAACATGTGGGTCAGATCTATGAGGCAGGAGCTGCTGTGGGGCTGATGTGGGTCATATCTATGGGGCAGGAGCTGCTGTGGTTAAGATCTATTTGGCAGGATCTGCTGTGGGGCAGATTTGGGTCAGATCTATGGGGCAGGAGCTGCAGTGGAGATGATGTACGTCAGAGCTATGGGGCAGGAGCTGCTGTGGGGCTGCTGTGGGTTAGATCTATGGGGCAGGAGCTGTTGTGGGTCATATCTATTGGGCAGCAGCTGCTTTACATATGATGTGTGTCAGATCTATGGGGCAGGAGCTGCAGTGGAGTTGATGTACGTCAGATCTATGGGGCAGGAGCTGCTGTGGGGCTGCTGTGGGTTAGATCTTTGGGGCAGGAGCTCTTGTGGGTCATATCTATTGGGCAGCAGCTGCTTTACATATGATGTGTGTCAGATCTATGGGGCAGGAGCTGCTGTGGGGTTTATGTGGGTTAGATCTATGGGGCAGGAGCTGCTGTGCGACAGATGTGGGTCAGATCTATGGGGCAGGTGCTGCTGTGCGACATATGTGGTTCAGATCTATGGGGCAGGAGCTGCAGTGGAGATGATGTACGTCAGATCTATGGGGCAGGAGCTGCTGTGAGGCTGATGTGTGTCAAATCAATGGGGCAGAGCTGCTCTTGGGAACATGTGGGTCAGATCTATGGGGCAGGAGCTGCTGTGGGGCTGATGTGGGTCAGATCTATGGGGCAGGAGCTGCTGTGTGGCTGATGTGGGTCAGATCCTTGGGGCTGAAGCTGCTGTGGGTCATATCTATTGGGCAGCAGCTGCTTTACATATGATGTGTGTCAGATCTATGGGGCAGGAGCTGCTGTGGGGTTGATGTGGGTTAGATCTATGGGGCAGGAGCTGCTGTTCGACAGATGTGGGTCAGATCTATGGGGCAGGAACTGCTGTGCGACATATGTGGGTCAGATCTATAGTGCAGGAGCTACTGTGGGGCAGATGTAGGGCATATCTATGGGGCAGGAGCTGCTGTGAGGCTGATGGGTGTTAGATCTATGGGGAGGAGCTGCTGTGGTGCAGATGTGGGTCAGAGCTATGGGGCAGGAGCTGCTGTGGGGCAGATTTGGGTCAGATCTATGAGGCAGGAGCTGCAGTGGAGATGATGTACGTCAGATCTATGGGGCAGGAGCTGCTGTGGGGCTGCTGTGGGTTAGATCTATGGGGCAGGAGCTGTTGTGGGTCATATCTATTGGGCAGCAGCTGCTTTACATATGATGTGTGTCAGATCTATGGGGCAGGAGCTGCAGTGGAGTTTATGTACGTCAGATCTATGGGGCAGGAGCTGCTGTGGGGCTGCTGTGGGTTAGATCTATGGGGCAGGAGCTGTTGTGGGTCATATCTATTGGGCAGCAGCTGCTTTACATATGATGTGTGTCAGATCTATGGGGCAGAAGCTGCTGTGGGGTTGATGTGGGTTAGATCTATGGGGCAGGAGCTGCTGTGGGGCTGATGTGTGAAAGATCTATGGGGCAGGAGATGCTTTGGGGCAGATGTGGGTCAGATCTATGGGGCAGGAGTTGCTGTGGGCCATATGTCGGTCCGATCTATTGGGCAGGAGCTGCTGTGGGGCACATGTGTATCAGGTCTATGGGGCAGGAGCTGCTGTGGGTCAGATTGTCATGGTTTAATAATGTTGTAATTTTGCTATCAGTATTCCACATCATAACATCATATAAAGCATGGATAATTTTACTGAATCTGCAACTAACAGAAGAAGACTACATCTCCCAGAGAGCAACACGATGGGTCACGGGACCTGGACTCTATATTAACTCTGTCGCAGAACAGACTGACGTCTTTCGAGTTCTGGCGTTCAGGGCAGTGTGTGGGAGCCTTCAGCCGTTCGCCCAGATTCACAGTAGGCCTCTCGGTTACGGGACTCATTCTCTCTCCTATTTTGCTTGATTCATTAGCTCAATTTTCAATTATATTGTATTCTATTGTGTTATCCTGTATTTCGATATAGTATTTAGTAAATAAGTGTGCCTCCTTACATCGTTGCCGCTGTTTTCTTTTCTTAATTAACTTTTTCTTTTCGGCTGAGGGCCCTTCAGGGGCCCACGGCCCTTGTCACGGACGCAGGTGGATTTTTCGTTCAAACCGTGACAGATTTGGTAGCAGAGGATGGTTCCACTGTTGCAGCCACCCCCATAAGGCATTTGCCACCATCCATGAATCAGTATAAAGATATGAAGCATTGGCCACCTCTCCCGTTCAGCCACATCTAAAGCCAGCTGAACAGCCTTTACCTCTGCAAATTTGACTTGATTCTCCTTTACCTTCAGTGGCCTCTGCAACTTGTCGTGTGGGGCTCCATACAGCAGCTTTCCATCTGCGATGCTTCCCTACAATACGACATGATCCGTCTGTGAATGGGGCAAATTACTTTTCGTTTTCTGGTAGCTCATTGTATGGTGGTGCCTCTTTAGCACGTGATACCTCTTCTGTAGGTGGTGTTTCAATTTTTTTACTCTCAGGCCAGTCCATGATCACTTCTAGAATTCCAGGACGGCTGAGTTTTCCCATTCAAGCTCGTTGTGTAATTAATGAAATCCACTTACTCCAAGTGGCATCAGTAGCATGATGGGTGGAGGGAACCTGTCCTTTAAACATCCAGTTTATTACTGGCAAGCGAGGTGCTAGAAGAAGCTGAACCTCTGTCCCAACTACTTCAGAAGCAGCCCGAACCCCCTCATACACGACTAAGATCTCCTTCTTAGTCGGAGTGTAGCGCTCCTCAGACCCTTCATATGCTTGACTCCAAAATCCTAGCGGTCGGCCTCGGATCCTCACATCCTGCCCCGTCCGTACTGGCCCCAAGGCCACGGCACGGGCTATTTCTTGTTTTATCTGCTCAAAAGCCTGCTGCTGCTCAGGACCCCATGAGAAATTATTCTTCTTCTGTGTTACCTGATAGAGGGGGCTCACTATGTGGCTGTAGTTTGGGACATGCATTCTCCAAAAGCCCACTACTCCCAGAAAAGATTGGGTCTCTGTCTTGTCGGTGGGCGGAGACATAGCAGTGATTTTGTCAACCACATCTGCTGGGATGTGACGACGTCCATCTTGCCATTTTATACCTAAGAACTGGATTTCCTGGGCAGGCCCCTTCACCTTGCTGCGCTTAATGGCAAAACCAGCTTTCAAAAGAATTTGGATTATCTGTTTCCCTTTCTTGAAAACCTCTGCTGCTGTATGGCCCCACACTACAATATCATCAATATACTGCAAGTGCTCAGGAGCATCACCCTGTTCCAAAACAGCTTGGATCAATCCATGGCAAATTGTTGGGCTGTGCTTCCACCCTTGAGGTAAACGGTTCCAGGTGTACTGAATACCTCTCCAGGTAAAAGCAAACTGTGGCCTACATTTTGCAGCCAATGGGATGGAAAAGAAGGCATTAGCAATGTCAATGGTGGCATACCACCTAGCTTCTTTTGACTCCAGTTCATACTGGAGTTCTAGCATGTCTGGTACAGCAGCACTTAATGGAGGTGTGACTTCATTCAGGCCATGGTAATCCACCGTCAGCCTCCATTCCCCACTGGTTTTACACACTGGCCATATGGGGCTGTTAAAAGGCGAGTGAGTTTTGCTAATCACTCCCTGATTCTCTAATTGGCGAATTAGCTTGTGAATGGGGAGCAATGAGTCCCTATTGGTGTGGTACTGCCGTCTGTGAACCACTCTGGTGACAATTGGTACCTCTTGGTCTTTTACCTGGTGCAACCTCCCAGCACCCGCTGGGAGACCCGGCGCTCGCTGCGTTGCTTCCGTCCTCCGTTCGGGGGGTTCCGTGCGCCGGCGCCGGCGCGTGGAAAGGGAGGGGGTGTGCGGCTGGTCGCGTGCGGGCGCGTGCCAGGCCCCCTTTCGCCCGGTTTTTCCCCATCCATCCATCCATCCATCCATCCATCCATCCATCCACCAACCTTTCCGCTTCGTGGCGGCGCGGGGTAGACCTGGGCGACCATCCACCCGCTCGATCGGCGGGTGCAGTTTCCCGTCCGTGCCGCGGGTAGACGTGTCGGCCGTAGCGGGGTTGACCTGTCGGCTGGTGCAGCTGTGTCAAGTGGTAAGGGTACGAGGAACGGCCAGCCGCCCCCCGACCCGACCCGACCAGACCCGACCGCTTCCGCCGTTGACCCTCCCTCGCGCCCACCCGCATCCTCCCCTCCCCTCCCCTCCCCTCCCCTCCCCATCTCCCCTCCCCTCCCCTCCCCTCCCCTCCCCTCCCCTCCCCACCCCTCCCCTCCCTTCCCCTCCCCTCCCCTTCCCTCCCCTCCCCTCCCCTCCCCTCCCCTCCCCTCCACTCCCCTCCCCTCCCCTCCCCTCCCCTCCCCTCCCCTCCCCTCCCCTCCACTCCCCTCCCCTCCCCTCCCCTCCCCTGCACTCCCCTCCCCTCCCCTCCCCTCCCCTCCCCTCTCCTCCCCTTCTCTCCCCTCCCCTCCCCTCCCCTCCCCTTCCTTGTGGTGTTATTTAAATTCATTAAAATAAGTAGAGTAGACCTGGGGTCCCGCATTCGAGCTCGGGTGTCCTCGCGCACGACCGTCTCCGCCGTTCGTCCTCCCTCGGGCACGCTTGCTTCCTCCATTATTGTGGTGGGTTTTTTTTGTTTTCTGTTTTTTTTTAAATATTTTTGTTTCTTTTAAATTTTTTTTCCTTTTTTTCTCCTTTTTTCCCCATTTTTTCTTTTTTTTCCCTTTTTTCCCCTTTTAAAATATTTTTTTCTTTTTTTTTTCTTTCTTTTTTTTTAACATTTTCTTTTCCCCATATTTCCTTATTATTTATTTAGTTATTCATGCAATTATTAATATCGCTCTTCCCCTTTCCTATCTTTTTATTACTTTTATTTTATTTTATTTTATTATTTTATTTTACCGCGACATTTTACGATCTATCTGTACTTTTTCACACCTTCTTCCCTTCTACTTTTCTTTGACTTCTGGTTTCCCTTCCCTTCCCTTCCCTTCCCTTCCCTTCCCTTCCCTTCCCTTCCCTTCCCTTCCCTTCCCTTCCCTTCCCTTCCCTTCCCTTCCCTTCCCTTCCCTTCCCTTCCCTTCCCTTCCCTTCCCTTCCCTTCCCTTCCTTTCCCTTCCTTTCCCTTCCTTTCCCTTCCTTTCCCTTCCTTTCCCTTCCTTTCCCTTCCCTTCCCTTCCCTTCCCTTCCCTTCCCTTCCCTTCCCTTCCCTTCCCTTCCTTTCCCTTCCCTTCCCTTCCCTTCCCTTCCCTTCCCTTCCCTTCCCTTCCCTTCCCTTCCCTTCCCTTCCCTTCCCTTCCCTTCCCTTCCCTTCCCTTCCCTTCCCTTCCCTTCCCTTCCCTTCCCTTCCCTTCCCTTCCCTTCCCTTCCCTTCCCTTCCCTTCCCTTCCCTTCCCTTCCCTTCCCTTCCCTTCCCTTCCCTTCCCTTCCCTTCCCTTCCCTTCCCTTCCCTTCCCTTCCCTTCTCTTCTCTTTCTCCTCGTCACCCGCGCGTGAGTAGGCCCGGCACGGCCTCTGTCACGAAGAAGGGGGTCGCTTGCGTGGCCGGGGAGGGATGGGGGTGTCCGCGACGTGGTTGCGGGTTGCCGGCCGGCGCCTGATCTTCCCGGCCCCGCGTCCGTCTTCCACCTTCCCCCCCCCCAGTCCACACCGCACGAGCGGGAACCCGACCCGTACCCGACGGCGGCCTGCCTCCGCCTGCCCCCACCTTGGCCCTCGCCCACAACCCGCCCTCTCCCGGACGCATCTCGCCCGACCGGCCCGCGACCGTGTTTTTTTATTTGTTTGTTTGTTTTTGTTTTTGTTTTTTTTTTTTTGTTTTGGTCGGTCACTCGCTCGGTTATTTGTTTGGACCCGATTGGCCAGTTTGGTTTTTTTCTTTTCTTTCCTTTTTCCGCCGGGGTGCTCCTGACGGCTCGGCCCAATGGCGGCTCGACTCGGCGACCGGAGCCCGCCAAAACGCCTCGCCACCCCCCAGCCCCGCTGCCACCACCACCACCGCCACCACCGCCACCACTGCCACCACCGCCACCACCTCCTCCTCCCGCCGAAAATCCCACGTACCGTTCCACCTCATCTGCCGGCTGGGAGAGAGGCTAGGCGCGAACCCCGCGAGGGACGCGGCCGCCTCCCGCCGGCCCACCTCTCGCCGCTGCCGTCTTCCCGCCGGTCTTTCGCCATCCCTCGCCACGCGGCCTGCCCGCAGTCCGGATATCCGGCCCGAACGGACCTTGGTGGGCGGGGCCCGCGCACGCGCCCACGCTCTTCCTGCAGAGCCGGGGAGGCGGGGGGGGCGGGGCGGCTTTTTCAAAATCTAAAAAAGGGGAAAGTAAAGAAGAACCCACGAGAAAAACAAACAAAGAAACAAACAAACAAACGGAAAATAATAAAACCAAGAGGGAGCGTGGGGGCACGGACAAACAATCGAACGGACCAAAGTACGAACAAACGGACGAACAAACAAACACGCAGACAAAAGGGCAAAACCGCGGTGGCAGTGGCGGGACGGCCAGCTTCAAGCAAGGCCGAACCGAGAAGCCCGGGTGCGCCCCGACCCGGCGAACAGCGGCCGGCTCATATGTGCACCCTGGTCGTTCTGTGGCTGCGGCCGAGTGGCGTCTCCGTGGCGCCTCCGGTGCTCCGGCACGGTCAACACAGCTCGACCCCTGGCCATCGCGGCTCCAGTGCGCTGGCACGGTCCAGCCTCTCCCGGCGGGCTCCGCTCGGCTCGGACGTTCCGCGGAAGTGGCCAAGTGTCGCTCTCGTGGCAGCTCCTCTGCGCTGGCACTGTCTACCCGGCTCCGAGCGTCTCCGGAGGGTGGGGGGAGGGTGGGGGGGTCACGGCGTCGGCGGCTAGGCGTCGCTTCCCATGCGTCTCGACTAGGTCGGCACGGTCTACCCGGCTCCGAGCGGGCCGTGGTGCTCGGCGGCGGCTGCTAGAGGCCGCTGCCTATGCGGCTCGACTAGGTCGGCACGGTCTACCCGGCTGCGATCGGGCTGTGGTGCTCGGAGGCGGATGCTAGAGGTCGCTGCCTATGCGGCTCGACTAGGTCGGCACGGTCTACCCGGCTCCGAGCGGGCCGTGGTGCTCGGCGTCGTATGCTAGAGGTCGCTGCCCATGCGGCTCGACAAGGTCGGCACGGTCTACCCGGCTCCGAGCGGGCCGTGGTGCTCGGCGGCGGCTGCTAGAGGTCGCTGCCTATGCGGCTCGACTAGGTCGGCACGGTCTACCCGGCTCCGAGCGTGCCGTGGTGCTCGGCGGCGGCTGCTAGAGGTCGCTGCCTATGCGGCTTGACTAGGTCGGCACGGTCTACCCGGCTCCGAGCGGGCCGTGGTGCTCGGCGGCGGATGCTAGAGGGCGCTGCCTATGCGGCTCGACTAGGTCGGCACGGTCTACCCTGCTCCGTGCGTGCGCGAGGGCTCGGCGGCGGTCGCTAGGTGTCGCTGCACGTCTGCCAGCCCGTCCGTCAGCTACCTCTAGCGTCCGCGGCGGAGCAGGGTAGACCGTGCCGACGTGAGCCGGCCGCCGCTCAGCGACCCCTGGCCGCCGGCGCATGAGCTTCGGTCCGCTCGGAGCCGGGTAGACCGTGCCGACCAACTCGAGCCGGACGTGCAGCGACCGCTGGCCAGCGCGGAGGCTCGTGTGCGCCGGCACGGTCCAGCCTCTCCCGGCGGGCTCCGTTCAGTTCGGACGTTCCTCGGTGGTGTCCGGGGGGTCTCAGCTGCGGCGGCTCGAGTGTGCCGGCACTGCACAGCCCCTCCCTGCGGGCTCCGCTCGGCACGGACTTTCGTCGTCTGCGTCCGGCGATCTGAGCCGCAGCGGCTCGAGTGCGCCGGCACGGTCCAACCGCTCCCGGCAGGTTCCGCTCGGCTCGGACGCTCCTGTGCGGAGTCGGGCGATCTGAGCCGCGGCGGCTCGAGTGCGCCGGCATGGTCCAACCGCTCTCGGCGGGCTCGGCTCAGCTCGGACGTTCCGCGGCGGCGTCCGGGGGGTCTCAGCCGCGGAGGCTCGGGTGCGCCGGCACGGTCCAGCCTCTCCCGGCGGGCTCCGCTCGGCTTGGACGTTCCTCGGCGGCGTCCGGCGATCTGAGCTGTAGCGGCTCGAGTGCGCCGGCACGGTCCAACCGCTCCCGGCGGGTTCCGCTCGGCTCGGACGCTCCTCGGCGGAGTCGGGAGATTTAAGCCGCGGCGGCACGGTCCAGCCTCTCCAGGCAGACTCAGCTCGGCTCGGACGTTCCGCGGAAGTGGCCAAGTGACGCTCTTGTGGGGGGGGGGGAAGAGGGGGGTGGTGGAGGGGAGTAAGGGGGGGGGGGGGGGGGGCACGGCGTCGGCGGCTAGGCGTCGCTGCCCATGCGGCTCGACTAGGTTGGCACGGTCTACCCGGCTCTGAGCGGGCCGTGGTGCTCGGCGGCGGATGCTAGAGGTCGCTGAACATGCGGCTCGACTAGGTCGGCACGGTCTACCCGGCTCCGAGCGGGCCGTGGTGCTCGGCGGCGGCTGCTAGAGGTCGCTGCCTATGCGGCTCGACTAGGTCGGCACGGTCTACCCGGCTCTGAGCGGGCCGTGGTGCTCGGCGGCGTTTGCTAGAGGTCGCTGCCTATGCAGCTCGACTAGGTCGGCACGGTCTACCCGGCTCTGAGCGGGCCGTGGTGCTCGGCGGCATATGCTAGAGGTCGCTGAACATGCGGCTCGACTAGGTCGGCACGGTCTACCCGGCTCCGAGCGGGCCGTGGTGCTCGGCGGCGGATGCTAGAGGTCGCTGCCTATGCGGCTCGACTAGGTCGGCACGGTCTACCCGGCTCCGAGCGGGCCGTGGTGCTCGGCGGCGGCTGCTAGAGGTCGCTGCCTATGTGGCTCGACTAGGTCGGCACGGTCTACCCGGCTCCGAGCGGGCCGTGGTGCTCGGCGGCGGCTGCTAGAGGTCGCTGCCTATGCGGCTCGACTAGGTCGGCACGGTCTACCCTGCTCTGTGCGTACGCGAGGGCTCGGCGGCGGTCGCTAGGTGTCGCTGCACGTCTGCCAGCCCATCCGTCAGCGACCTCTAGCGTCCGCGGCGGAACAGGGTAGACCGTGCCGACGTGAGCCGGCCGCCGCTCAGCGACCCCTGGCTGTCGGCGCATGAGCTTCGGTCCGCTCGGAGCCGGGTAGACCGTGCCGACCAACTCGAGCCGGAAGTGCAGCGACCGCTGGCCAGAGTGGAGGCTCGTGTGCGCCGGCACGGTCCAGCCTCTCCCGGCGGGCTCCGTTCGGTTCGGACGTTCCTCGGTGGTGTCCGGGGGGTCTCAGCCGCGGCGGCTCGAGTGCGCCGGCATGGTCCAACCGCTCCCGGCGGGTTCCGCTCGGCTCGGACGCTCCTGGGTGGAGTCGGGCGATCGGAGCCGCGGCGGCACGGTCCAGCCTCTCCAGGCGGACTCAGCTCGGCTCGGACGTCCCGCGGAAGTGGCCAAGTGCCGCTCTTGTGGGGGGGGGGGGAAGAGGGGGGTGGTGGAGGGGAGTAAGTGGGGGGGGGGGGGCACGGCGTCGGCGGCTAGGCGTCGCTGCCCATGCGGCTCGACTAGGTCGGCACGGTCTACCCGGCTCTGAGCGGGCCGTGGTTCTCGGCGGCGGCTGCTAGAGGTCGATGCCTATGCGGCTCGACTAGGTCGGCACGGTCTACCCGGCTCCGAGCGGGCCGTGGTGCTCGGCGGCGGCTGCTAGAGGTCGTTGCCTATGCGGCTCGACTAGGTCGGCACGGTCTACCCGGCTCTGAGCGGGCCGTGGTGCTCGGCGGCGGCTGCTAGAGGTCGCTGCCTATGCGTCTCGGCTAGGTCGGCACGGTCTACCCGGCTCCGAGCGAGCCGTGGTGCTCGGCGGCGGCGGCTAGGGGTCGCTGCCCGTGCGGCTTGCGTGTAGCTGCCAGGTCTACCCGCTTTCGGCTAGGCTTTGCCGCCCTGTGAGATGCGGGGGCGCTAAAGCTCCGGAGCTTGCTGGGGGGTCGCTGTAGTTTCTTACCTACTGCTCCGTCGACGTAGAGCGCCGCTTACCCTCGGCTCCGCTGCCGGTAGTCGGCGCCGTTCTTTTCCGAAGCCGTTTTTTCTTACGCCTTCCGTTTTCGTCTGCAGGAGCGAGCGCGTGCTCGTCTCCAGAGGCGGCAACGAGCGGGCGCAGGCGAGCGCGGTTGAGCGCCGGGCTGTGGAGTTTTTTGGTTGCGGCTTCCCGCCGCTTTTTCGCCATCCCTCGCTACGCGGCCTGCCCGCAGTCCGGATTTCCGGCTCGAACGGACCCCGCTCAAGTGCGCCGGCAAGGTCCAATCGCTCCCGGCGGGCAACGCTCGGCTCGGACGTTCCTCGGAATCAGCCAAATGTCGCTCCCGTGGCGTCTCCGCAGGCAAAAACGCATACCCGGCGCCGCAAAGCTCGCGAGCCGCACCGAGCCGGGGAAACCGTGCCGTGGAGCAGCTGTGGGGCTGATGTGGGTGAGATTTATGGGGTAGTAGCTGCTGTGGGCACATGTGGGTCAGATCTATTGGGCGAAGGCTGCTGTGGGGCGCAAGTGAGGCAGATCTACGGGGCAGGAGCTGATGTGTGGCAAATGTGGGTCAGATCCATGGGGCAGGAGCTGCTGTGGGTCAGATCTATGGGGCAGGAACAGATGTGGGCCTGATGTTGGTCAGATTTATGGAGCAGGAGCTGCTATGTTGCAGATGTGGGTCAGATCTATGGTGCAGGAGCTGCTGTGGGGCTGATGTGGGTCAGATCTATGGGGCAGGAGCTGCTGTGGGGCTGATGTGGGTCAGATCTATGGGGCAGGAGCTGCTGTGTTGCAGATGTGGGTCAGATCTATGGTGAAGGAGCTGCTGTGGGGCAGATGTAAGGCATATCTATGGGGCAGGAGCTGCTGTGAGGCTGATGGGTGTTAGATCTATGGGGAGGAGCTGCTGTGGTGCAGATGTGGGTCAGAGCTATGGGGCAGGAGCTGCTGTGGGGCAGAAGTGGGTAAGATCTATGGGGTAGGAGATGGTGTGTGGCAGATGTGGGTCAGATCTATGGTGTAGGAGCTGCTGTGGGGCTGATGTGGGTAAGATCTATGGGGCAGGAGCTGCTGTGATTAAGATCTATATGGAAGGATCTGCTGTGGGGCAGATTTGGGACAGATCTATGGGGCAGGAGCTGCTGTGGAGATGATGTACGTGAGATCTATGGGGCAGGAGCTGCTGTGGGTCAGATCTATGGGGCAGGAACAGATTTGGGCCTGTTGTTTGTCAGATTTATGGAGCAGGAGCTGCTGTGGTGCAGATGTGGGTCAGAGCTATGGGGCAGGAGCTGCTGTGTGGCAGATGTGGGTCAGATCTATGGTGTAGGAGCTGCTGTGGGGCTGATGTGGGTCAGATCTATGGGGCAGGAGCTGCTGTGGTTAAGATCTATTTGGCAGGATCTGCTGTGGGGCAGATTTTGGTCAGATCTATGGGGCAGGAGCTGCAGTGGAGATGATGTAGGTCAGATCTATGGGGCAGGAGCTGCTGTGCGGCTGCTGTGGGTTAGATCTATGGGGCAGGAGCTGTTGTGGGTCATATCTATTGGGCAGCAGCTGCTTTACATATGATGTGTGTCAGATCTATGGGGCCGGAGCTGCAGCGGGGCTGATGGGGGTCAGATCTATGGGGCAGGAGCTACTGTGGGGCTGATGTGGGTAAAATCAATGGGGCAGAGCTGCTCTTGGGAACATGTGGGTCCGATCTATGGGGCAGGTGCTGCTGTGGGGCTGATGTGGGTCTGATCTATAGGGCAGGAGCTGCTGTGCGACAGATGTGGGTCAGATCTATGGGGCAGGAGCTGCTGTGTGGCTGATGTGGGTAAGATCCTTGGGGCTGAAGCTGCTGTGGGTCATATCTATTGGGCAGCAGCTGCTTTACATATGATGTGTGTCAGATCTATGGGGCAGGAGCTGCTGTGGGGCTGATGTGGGTTAGATCTATGGGGCAGGAGCTGTTGTGGGGCTGATGGGGGTCAGATCTATGGGGCAGGAGCTACTGTGGGGCTGATGGGGGTCAGATCTATGGGGCAGGAGCTACTGTGGGGCTGATGTTGGTCTGATCTATGGGGCAGGAGCTGCTGTGAGACAGATGTGGGTCAGATCTATGGGGCAGGTGCTGCTGTGCGACATATGTGGGTCAGATCTATGGGGCAGGATCTGCTGTGGGGCTGATGTGGGAAAGTTCTATGGGGCAGGAGATGGTTTGGGGCAGAAGTGGGTCAGATCTATGGAGCAGGAGCTGCTGCGGGGCTGATTTGGGTCAGATCTATGGGGCAGGAGCTGCTGTGCGGCTGATGTGGGTTAGATCTATGGTGCAGGAGCTGTTGTGGGGCTGATGGGGGTCAGATCTATGGGGCAGGAGATGCTGTGGGTCAGATCTATGGGGCAGGAGCTGCTGTGGGGAATATGTGGGTCAGGTCTATGGGGCAGGAGCTGCTGTGGGGCAGATATGGGTCAGATCTATGGGTCAGCAGCTGCTGTGGGTTGATGTGGGTCAGATCTATGGGGCAGGAGCTGCTGTGGGGCTGATGTGGGTCAGATCTATGGGGCAGGAGCTGCTGTGGGGCAGATGTAGGGCATATCCATGGGGCAGGAGCTGCTGTGAGGCTGATGGGTGTTAGATCTATGGGGAGGAGCTGCTGTGGTGCAGATGTGGGTCAGATCTATGGGGCAGGTGCTGCTGTGCGACATATGTGGGTCAAATCTATGGGGCAGGATCTGCTGTGGGGCTGATGTGGGAAAGATCTATGGGGCAGGGGATGCTTTGGGGCAGATGTGGGTCAGATCTATGGGGCAGGAGTGGCTGTGGGGCAGATGTAAGGCTTATCTATGGGGCAGGAGCTGCTGTGAGGCTGACGGGTGTTAGATCTATGGGGAGGAGCTGCTGTGGTGCAGATGTGGGTCAGAGCTATGGGGCAGGAGCTGCTGTGGGGCTGATGTGGGTCAGATCTATGGGGCAGGAGCTGCTGTGGGGCTGATGTGGGAAAGATCTATGGGGCAGGAGATGCTTTGGGGCAGATGTGGGTCAGATCTATGGGGCAGGAGTTGCTGTGGGGCTGATGTGGGTCAGATCCTTGGGGCTGAAGCTGCTGTGGGTCATATCTATTGGGCAGCAGCTGCTTTACATATGATGTGTGTCAGATCTATGGGGCAGGAGCTGCTGTGGGGCTGATGTGGGTTAGATCTATGGGGCAGGAGCTGTTGTGGGGCTGATTTGGGTCAGATCTATGGGGCAGGAGCTGCTGTGGGGCTGATGTGGGCAGATCCTTGGGGCTGAAGCTGCTGTGGGTCATATCTACTGGGCAGCAGCTGCTTTACATATGATGTGTGTAAGATCTATGGGGCAGGAGCTGCTGTGGGGCTGATGTGGGTTATATCTATGGGGCAGGAGCTGTTGTGGGGCTGATGGGGGTCAGATCTATGGGGCAGGAGCTACTGTGGGGCTGATGATGGTATGATCTATGGGGCAGGAGCTGCTGCGGGGCTGATTTGGGTCAGATCTATGGGGCAGGAGCTGCTGTGGGTCTGATGTGGGTCAGATCTATGGGGCAGGAGCTGTTGTGGGGCTGATGGGGGTCAGATCTATGGGGAGGAGATGCTGTGGGTCAGATCTATGGGGCAGGAGATGCTGTGGGTCAGATCTATGGGGCAGGAGCTGCTGTGGGGCAGATGTGGGTCAGATCTATGGGTCAGCAGCTGCTGTGGGTCTGATGTTGGTCAGATTTATGGAGCAGGAGCTGCTGTGTTGCAGATGTGGGTCAGAGCTATGGGGCAGGAGCTGCTGTGTGGCAGATGTGGGTCAGATCTATGGTGTAGGAGCTGCTGTGGGGCTGATGTGGGTCAGATCTATGGGGCAGGAGCTGCTGTGGTTAAGATCTATTTGGCAGGATCTGCTGTGGGGCAGATTTGGGTCAGATTTATGGGGCAGGAGCTGCAGTGGAGATGATGTACGTCAGATCTATGGGGCAGGAGCTGCTGTGGGGCTGCTGTGGGTTAGATCTATGGGGCAGGAGCTGTTGTGGGTCATATCTATTGGGCAGCAGCTGCTTTACATATGATGTGTGTCAGATCTATGGGGCCGGAGCTGCAGCGGGGCTGATGGGGGTCAGATCTATGGGGCAGGAGCTACTGTGGGGCTGATGTGGGTCAAATCAATGGGGCAGAGCTGCTCTTGGGAACATGTGGGTCAGATCTATGGGGCAGGAGCTGCTGTGGGGCTGATGTGGGTCAGATCTATAGGGCAGGAGCTGCTGTGCGACAGATGTGGGTCAGATCTATGGGGCAGGAGCTGCTGTGGGGCTGATGTGGGTCAGATCCTTGGGGCTGAAACTGCTGTGGGTCATATCTACTGGGCAGCAGCTGTTTACATATGATGTGTGTCAGATCTATGGGGCAGGAGCTGCTGTGGGGCTGATGTGGGTTAGATCTATGGGGCAGGAGCTGTTGTGGGGCTGATGGGGGTCAGATCTATGGGGCAGGAGCTACTGTGGGGCTGATGGGGGTCAGATCTATGGGGCAGGAGCTGTTGTGGGGCTGATGTTGGTCTGATCTATGGGGCAGGAGCTGCTGTGCGACATATGTGGGTCAGATCTATGGGGCAGGATCCGCTGTGGGGCTGATGTGGGAAAGATCTATGGGGCAGGAGATGCTTTGGGGCAGATGTGGGTCAGATCTATGGGGCAGGAGTTGCTGTGGGGCTGATGTGGGTCAGATCCTTGGGGCTGAAGCTGCTGTGGGTCATATCTATTGGGCAGCAGCTGCTTTACATATGATGTGTGTCAGATCTATGGGGCAGGAGCTGCTGTGGGGCTGATGTGGGTTAGATCTATGGGGCAGGAGCTGTTGTGGGGCCGATGGGGGTCAGATCCTTAGGGCAGGAGCTACTGTGGGGCTGATGTTGGTCTGATCTATGGGGCAGGAGCTGCTGCGGGGCTGATTGGGTCAGATCTATGGGGCAGGAGCTGCTATGGGTCAGATCTATGGGGCAGGAACAGATGTGGGCCTGATGTTTGTCAGATTTATGGAGCAGGAGCTGCTGTGTTGCAGATGTGGGTCAGATCTATGGTGTAGGAGCTGCTGTGGGGCAGATGTAGGGCTTATCTACGGGGCAGGAGCTGCTGTGAGGCTGATGGGTGTTAGATCTATGGGGAGGAGCTGCTGTGGTGCAGATGTGGGTCAGAGCTATGGTGTAGGAGCTGCTGTGGGGCTGATGTGAGTCAGATCTATGGGGCAGGAGCTGCTGTGGTTAAGATCTATTTGGCAGGATCTGCTGTGGGGCACATTTGGGTCGGATCTATGGGGCAGGAGCTGCAGTGGAGATGATGTACGTCAGATCTATGGGGCAGGAGCTGCTGTGGGTCATATCTATTGGGCAGCAGCTGCTTTACATATGATGTGTGTCAGATCTATGGGGCCGGAGCTGCAGTGGGGCTGATGGGGGTCAGATCTATGGGGCAGGAGCTACTGTGGGGCTGATGTGGGTCAAATCAATGGGGCAGAGCTGCTCTTGGGAACATGTGGGTCAGATCTATGGGGCAGGAGTTGCTGTGGGGCTGATCTGGGTCAGATCTATAGGGCAGGAGCTGCTGTGCGACAGATGTGGGTCAGATCTATGGGGCAGGTGCTGCTGTGCGACATATGTGGGTCAGATCTATAAGGCAGGATCTGCTGTGGGGCTGATGTGGGAAAGATCTATGGGGCAGGAGATGGTTTGGGGCAGATGTGGGTCAGATCTATGGGGCAGGAGCTGTTGTGGGGCTGATGGGGGTCAGATCCTTAGGGCAGGAACTACTCTGAGGCTGATGTTGGTCTGATCTATGGGGCAGGAGCTGCTTTTGGGTTGATGTGGGTTAGATCTATGGGGCAGGAGCAGTTGTGGGGCTGATGGGGGTCAGATCTATGGGGCAGGAGATGCTGTGGGTCAGATCTATGGGGCAGGAGCTGCTGTGGGGAACATGTGTGTCAGGTCTATGGGGCAGGAGCTGCTGTGGGGCAGATGTGGGTCAGATCTATGGGTCAGCAGCTGCTGTGGGTCTGATGTGGGTCAGATCTATGGGTCAGCAGCTGCTGTGGGTCTGATGTGGGTCAGATTTATGGAGCAGGAGCTTCTGTGGGTCAGATCTATGGGGCAGGAACAGATGTGGGCCTGATGTTGGTCAGATTTATGGAGCAGGAGCTGCTGTGTTGCAGATGTGGGTCAGATCTATGGGGCAGGAGCTGCTGTGGTGCAGATGTGGGTCAGAGCTATGGGGCAGGAGCTGCTGTGTGGCAGATATGGGTCAGATCTATGGTGTAGGGGCTGCTGTGGGGCTGATGTGGGTCAGATCTATGGGGCAGGAGCTGCTGTGGTTAAGATCTATTTGGCAGGATCTGCTGTGGGGCAGATTTGGGTCAGATCTATGGGGCAGGAGCTGCAGTGGAGATGATGTACGTCAGATCTATGGGGCAGGAGCTGCTGTGGGGCTGCTGTGGGTTAGATCTATGGGGCAGGAGCTGTTGTGGGTCATATCTATTGGGCAGCAGCTGCTTTACATATGATGTGTGTCAGATCTATGGGGCCGGAGCTGCTGCGTGGCTGATTTGGGTCGGATCTATGGAGCAGGAGCTGCTGTGGGGCTGATGTGGGTTAGATCTATGGAGCAGGAGCTGTTGTGGGGCTGATGGGGGTCAGATCTATGGGGCAGGAGCTACTGTGGGGCTGATGTGGGTCAAATCAATGGGGCAGAGCTGCTCTTGGGAACATGTGGGTCAGATCTATGGGGCAGGAGCTGCTGTGGGGCTGATGTGGGTCAGATCTATAGGGCAGGAGCTGCTGTGCGACAGATGTGGGTCAGATCTATGGGGCAGGAGCTGCTGTGGGGCTGATGTGGGTCAGATCCTTGGGGCTGAAGCTGCTGTGGGTCATATCTACTGGGCAGCAGCTGCTTTACATATGATGTGTGTCAGATCTATGGGGCAGGAGCTGCTGTGGGGCTGATGTGGGTTAGATCTATGGGGCAGGAGCTGTTGTGGGGTAGATGGGGGTCAGATCTATGGGGCAGGAGCTACTGTGAGGCTGATGGGTGTCAGATCTATGGGGCAGGAGTTGCTGTTGGGCTGATGTTGGTCTGATCTATGGGGCAGGAGCTGCTGTGCGACAGATGTGGGTCAGATCTATGGGGCAGGTGCTGCTGTGCGACATATGTGGGTCAGATCTATGGGGCAGGATCTGCTGTGGGGCTGATGTGGGAAAGATCTATGGGGCAGGAGATGCTTTGGGGCAGATGTGGGTCAGATCTATGAGGCAGGAGTTGCTGTGGGGCTGATGTGGGTCAGATCCTTGGGGCTGAAGCTGCTGTGGGTCATATCTATTGGGCAGCAGCTGCTTTACATATGATGTGTGTCAGATCTATGGGGCAGGAGCTGCTGTGTGGCTGATGTGGGTTAGATGTATGGGGCAGGAGCTGTTGTGGGGCTGATGGGGGTCAGATCCTTAGGGCAGGAGCTACTGTGGGGCTGATGTTGGTCTGATCTATGGGGCAGGAGCTGCTGTGCGACAGATGTGGGTCAGATCTATGGGGCAGGAGCTGCTGTGCGACAGATGTGGGTCAGATCTATGGGGCAGGTGCTGCTGTGCGACATATGTGGGTCAGATCTATGGGGCAGGATCTGCTGTGGGGCTGATGTGGGTTAGATCTATGGGGCAGGAGCTGTTGTGGGGCTGATGGGGTCAGATCTATGGGGCAGGATCTACTGTGGGGCTGATGTTGGTCTGATCTATGGGGCAGGAGCTGCTGCGGGGCTGATTTGGGTCAGATCTATGGGTCAGCAGCTTCTGTGGGTCTGATGTGGGTCAGATCTATAGGGCAGGAGCTGTTGTGGGGCTGATGGGGGTCAGATCTATGGGGCAGGAGATGCTGTGGGTCAGATCTATGGGGCAGGAGCTGCTGTGGGGTAAATGTGGGTCAGGTCTATGGGGCAGGAGCTGCTGTGGGGCAGATGTGGGTCAGATCTATGGGTCAGCAGCTACTGTGGGTCTGATGTGGGTCAGATCTATGGGGCAGGAGCTGCTGTGAGGCTGCTGTGTGTCAGATCTATGGGGCAGGAGCTGCTGTGGGGCTGATGTTGGTCTGATCCATGGGACAGGAGCTGCTGCGGGGCTGATTTGGGTCAGATCTATGGGGCAGGAGCTGCTGTAGGGCTGATGTGGGTTAGATCTATGGGGCAGGAGCTGTTGTGGGGCTGATGGGGGTCAGATCCTTAGGGCAGGAGCTACTGTGGGGCTGATGTTGGTCTGATCTATGGGGCAGGAGCTGCTGTGCGACAGATGTGGGTCAGATCTATGGGGCAGGAGCTGCTGTGCGACAGATGTGGGTCAGATCTATGGGGCAGGTGCTGCTGTGCGACATATGTGGGTCAGATCTATGGGGCAGGATCTGCTGTGGGGCTGATGTGGGTTAGATCTATGGGGCAGGAGCTGTTGTGGGGCTGATGGGGTCAGATCTATGGGGCAGGATCTACTGTGGGGCTGATGTTGGTCTGATCTATGGGGCAGGAGCTGCTGCGGGGCTGATTTGGGTCAGATCTATGGGTCAGCAGCTGCTGTGGGTCTGATGTGGGTCAGATCTATGGGGCAGGAGCTGTTGTGGGGCTGATGGGGGTCAGATCTATGGGGCAGGAGATGCTGTGGGTCAGATCTATGGGGCAGGAGCTGCTGTGGGGTAAATGTGGGTCAGGTCTATGGGGCAGGAGCTGCTGTGGGGCAGATGTGGGTCAGATCTATGGGTCAGCAGCTACTGTGGGTCTGATGTGGGTCAGATCTATGGGGCAGGAGCTGCTGTGGGGCTGCTGTGTGTCAGATCTATGGGGCAGGAGCTGCTGTGGGGCTGATGTTGGTCTGATCTATGGGACAGGAGCTGCTGCGGGGCTGATTTGGGTCAGATCTATGGGGCAGGAGCTGCTGTAGGGCTGATGTGGGTTAGATCTATGGGGCAGGAGCTGTTGTGGGGCTGATGGGGGTCAGATCCTTAGGGCAGGAGCTACTGTGGGGCTGATGTTGGTCTGATCTATGGGGCAGGAGCTGCTGTGCGACAGATGTGGGTCAGATCTATGGGGCAGGAGCTGCTGTGCGACAGATGTGGGTCAGATCTATGGGGCAGGTGCTGCTGTGCGACATATGTGGGTCAGATCTATGGGGCAGGATCTGCTGTGGGGCTGATGTGGGTTAGATCTATGGGGCAGGAGCTGTTGTGGGGCTGATGGGGTCAGATCTATGGGGCAGGATCTACTGTGGGGCTGATGTTGGTCTGATCTATGGGGCAGGAGCTGCTGCGGGGCTGATTTGGGTCAGATCTATGGGTCAGCAGCTGCTGTGGGTCTGATGTGGGTCAGATCTATGGGGCAGGAGCTGTTGTGGGGCAGATGTGGGTCAGATCTATGGGGCAGGAGATGCTGTGGGTAAGATCTATGGGGCAGGAGCTGCTGTGGGGTAAATGTGGGTCAGGTCTATGGGGCAGGAGCTGCTGTGGGGCAGATGTGGGTCAGATCTATGGGTCAGCAGCTACTGTGGGTCTGATGTGGGTCAGATCTATGGGGCAGGAGCTGCTGTGGGGCTGCTGTGTGTCAGATCTATGGGGCAGGAGCTGCTGTGGGGCTGATGTTGGTCTGATCTATGGGACAGGAGCTGCTGCGGGGCTGATTTGGGTCAGATCTATGGGGCAGGAGCTGCTGTAGGGCTGATGTGGGTTAGATCTATGGGGCAGGAGCTGTTGTGGGGCTGATGGGGGTCAGATCTATGAGGCAGGAGATGCTGTGGGTCAGATCTATGGCGCAGGAGCTGCTGTGGGGAACATGTGGGTCAGGTCTATGGGGCAGGAGCTGCTGTGTTGCAGATGTGGGTCAGATCTATGGTGCAGGAGCTGCTGTGGGGCAGATGTAGGGCATATCTATGGGGCAGGAGCTGCTGTGAGGCTGATGGGTGTTAGATCTATGGGGAGGAGCTGCTGTGGTGCAGATGTGGGTCAGAGCTATGGGGCAGGAGCTGCTGTGGGGCAGAAGTGGGTAAGATCTATGGGGTAGGAGATGGTGTGTGGCAGATGTGGGTCAGATCTATGGGGCAGGAGCTGCAGTGGAGATGATGTACGTCTGATCTATGGGGCAGGAGCTGCTGTGGGGCTACTGTGGGTTAGATCTATGGGGCAGGAGCTGTTGTGGGTCATATCTATTGGGCAGCAGCTGCTTTACATATGATGTGTGTCAGATCTATGGGGCCAGAGCTGCAGTGGGGCTGATGGGGGTCAGATCTATGGGGCAGGAGATGCTTTGGGGCAAATGTGTGTCAGATCTATGGGGCAGGAGCTACTGTGGGGCTGATGGGGGTCAGATCTATGGGGCAGGAGCTGCTGTGGTTAAGACCTATTTGGCAGGATCTGCTGTGGGGCAGATTTGGGTCAGATCTATGGGGCAGGAGCTGCTGTGTGGCAAATGTGGGTCAGATCTATGGGGCAGGATCTGCTGTGAGGCTGATGGGTGTTAGATCTATGGGGAGGAGCTGCTGTGGTGCAGATGTGGGTTAGAGCTATCGGGCAGGAGCTGCTGTGTGGCAGATGTGGGTCAGATCTATGGTGTAGGAGCTGCTGTGGGGCTGATTGATGTGGGTCAGATCTATGGGGCAGGAGCTGCTGTGGTTAAGATCTATTTGGCAGGATCTGCTGTGGGGCAGGCTTGGGTCAGATCTATGGGGCAGGAGCTGCAGTGGAGATGATGTACGTCAGATCTATGGGGCAGGAGCTACTGTGGGGCTGATGTTGGTCTGATCTATGGGGCAGGAGCTGCTGTGCGACAAATGTGGGTCAGATCTATGGGGCAGGTGCTGCTGTGCGACATATGTGGGTCAGATCTATGGGGCAGGATCTGTTGTGGGGCTGATGTGGGAAAGATCTATGGGTCAGGAGATGCTTTGGGGCAGATGTGGGTCAGATCTATGGGGCAGGAGTTGCTGTGGGGCTGATGTGAGTCAGATCCTTGGGGCTGAAGCTGCTGTGGGTCATATCTATTGGGCAGCAGCTGTTTACATATGATGTGTGTCAGATCTATGGGGCAGAAGCTGCTGTGGGGCTGATGTGGGTTAGATCTATGGGGCAGGAGCTGTTGTGGGGCTGATGGGGTCAGATCTATGGGGCAGGAGCTACTGTGGGGCTGATGTTGGTCTGATCTATGGGGCAGGAGCTGCTGCGGGGCTGATTTAGGTCAGATCTATGGGGCAGGAGCTGCTGTGGGGCTGATGTGGGTTAGATCTATGGGGCAGGAGCTGTTGTGGGGCTGATGTGGGTCAAATCTATGGGGCAGGAGCTGTTGTGGGGCTGATGGGGGTCAGATCTATGGGGCAGGAGATGCTGTGGGTCAGATCTATGGGGCAGGATCTCCTGTGGGGCAGATGTGGGTCAGATCTATGGGTCAGCAGCAGCTGTGAGTCTGATGTGTGTCAGATCTATGGGGCAGGAGCTGCTTTGGGGCAGATGTGGGTCAGATCTATGGGGCAGAGCTGCTGTGGGTCAGATCTATGGGGCAGGAACAGATGTGGGCCTGATGTTGGTCAGATTTATGGAGAAGGAGCTGCTGTGTTGCAGATGTGGGTCAGATCTATGGTGCAGGAGCTGCTGTGGGGCAGATGTAGGGCATATCTATGGGGCAGGAGCTGCTGTGAGGCTGATGGGTGTTAGATCTATGGGGAGGAGCTGCTGTGGTGCAGATGTGGGTCAGAGATATGGGGCAGGAGCTGCTGTGTGGCAGATGTGGGTCAGATCTATGGTGCAGGAGGTGCTGTGGGGCTGATGTGGGTCAGATCTATGGGGCAGGAGCTGCTGTGGGGCTGATGGTGGTCAGATCTATGGGGCAGGAGCTACTGTGGGGCTGATGTGGGTCAGATCTATGGGGCAGGAGCTGCTGTGGGGCTGATGGTGGTCAGATCTATGGGGCAGGAGCTACTGTGGGGCTGATGTGGGTCAGATCTATGGGGCAGGAGCTACTGTGGGGCTGATGTGGGTCAGATCCTTGGGGCTGAAGCTGCTGTGGGTCATATCTACTGGGCAGCAGCTGCTTTACATATGATGTGTGTCAGATCTATGGGGCAGGTGCTGCTGTGCGACATATGTGGGTCAGATCTATGGGGCAGGATCCGCTGTGGGGCTGATGTGGGAAAGATCTATGGGGCAGGAGATGCTTTGGGGCAGATGTGGGTCAGATCTATGGGGCAGGAGCTGCTGTGAGGCTGATGGGTGTTAGATCTATGGGGAGGAGCTGCTGTGGTGCAGATGTGGGTCAGAGCTATGGGGCAGGAGCTGCTGTGGGGCAGAAGTGGGTAAGATCTATGGGGTAGGAGATGGTGTGTGGCAGATGTGGGTCAGATCTATGGGGCAGGAGCTGCAGTGGAGATGATGTACGTCTGATCTATGGGGCAGGAGCTGCTGTGGGGCTACTGTGGGTTAGATCTATGGGGCAGGAGCTGTTGTGGGTCATATCTATTGGGCAGCAGCTGCTTTACATATGATGTGTGTCAGATCTATGGGGCCGGAGCTGCAGTGGGGCTGATGGGGGTCAGATCTATGGGGCAGGAGATGCTTTGGGGCAAATGTGTGTCAGATCTATGGGGCAGGAGCTACTGTGGGGCTGATGGGGGTCAGATCTATGGGGCAGGAGCTGCTGTGGTTAAGACCTATTTGGCAGGATCTGCTGTGGGGCAGATTTGGGTCAGATCTATGGGGCAGGAGCTGCTGTGTGGCAAATGTGGGTCAGATCTATGGGGCAGGATCTGCTGTGAGGCTGATGGGTGTTAGATCTATGGGGAGGAGCTGCTGTGGTGCAGATGTGGGTTAGAGCTATCGGGCAGGAGCTGCTGTGTGGCAGATGTGGGTCAGATCTATGGTGTAGGAGCTGCTGTGGGGCTGATTGATGTGGGTCAGATCTATGGGGCAGGAGCTGCTGTGGTTAAGATCTATTTGGCAGGATCTGCTGTGGGGCAGGCTTGGGTCAGATCTATGGGGCAGGAGCTGCAGTGGAGATGATGTACGTCAGATCTATGGGGCAGGAGCTACTGTGGGGCTGATGTTGGTCTGATCTATGGGGCAGGAGCTGCTGTGCGACAAATGTGGGTCAGATCTATGGGGCAGGTGCTGCTGTGCGACATATGTGGGTCAGATCTATGGGGCAGGATCTGTTGTGGGGCTGATGTGGGTAAGATCTATGGGTCAGGAGATGCTTTGGGGCAGATGTGGGTCAGATCTATGGGGCAGGAGTTGCTGTGGGGCTGATGTGAGTCAGATCCTTGGGGCTGAAGCTGCTGTGGGTCATATCTATTGGGCAGCAGCTGTTTACATATGATGTGTGTCAGATCTATGGGGCAGAAGCTGCTGTGGGGCTGATGTGGGTTAGATCTATGGGGCAGGAGCTGTTGTGGGGCTGATGGGGTCAGATCTATGGGGCAGGAGCTACTGTGGGGCTGATGTTGGTCTGATCTATGGGGCAGGAGCTGCTGCGGGGCTGATTTAGGTCAGATCTATGGGGCAGGAGCTGCTGTGGGGCTGATGTGGGTTAGATCTATGGGGCAGGAGCTGTTGTGGGGCTGATGTGGGTCAAATCTATGGGGCAGGAGCTGTTGTGGGGCTGATGTGGGTCAGATCTATGGGGCAGGAGATGCTGTGGGTCAGATCTATGGGGCAGGATCTCCTGTGGGGCAGATGTGGGTCAGATCTATGGGTCAGCAGCAGCTGTGGGTCTGATGTGTGTCAGATCTATGGGGCAGGAGCTGCTGTGGGGCAGATGTGGGTCAGATCTATGGGGCAGAGCTGCTGTGGGTCAGATCTATGGGGCAGGAACAGATGTGGGCCTGATGTTGGTCAGATTTATGGAGAAGGAGCTGCTGTGTTGCAGATGTGGGTCAGATCTATGGTGCAGGAGCTGCTGTGGGGCAGATGTAGGGCATATCTATGGGGCAGGAGCTGCTGTGAGGCTGATGGGTGTTAGATCTATGGGGAGGAGCTGCTGTGGTGCAGATGTGGGTCAGAGATATGGGGCAGGAGCTGCTGTGTGGCAGATGTGGGTCAGATCTATGGTGCAGGAGGTGCTGTGGGGCTGATGTGGGTCAGATCTATGGGGCAGGAGCTGCTGTGGGGCTGATGGTGGTCAGATCTATGGGGCAGGAGCTACTGTGGGGCTGATGTGGGTCAGATCTATGGGGCAGGAGCTGCTGTGGGGCTGATGGTGGTCAGATCTATGGGGCAGGAGCTACTGTGGGGCTGATGTGGGTCAGATCTATGGGGCAGGAGCTACTGTGGGGCTGATGTGGGTCAGATCCTTGGGGCTGAAGCTGCTGTGGGTCATATCTACTGGGCAGCAGCTGCTTTACATATGATGTGTGTCAGATCTATGGGGCAGGTGCTGCTGTGCGACATATGTGGGTCAGATCTATGGGGCAGGATCCGCTGTGGGGCTGATGTGGGAAAGATCTATGGGGCAGGAGATGCTTTGGGGCAGATGTGGGTCAGATCTATGGGGCAGGAGTTGCTGTGGGGCTGATGTGGGTCAGATCCTTGGGGCTGAAGCTGCTGTGGGTCATATCTATTGGGCAGCAGCTGCTTTACATATGATGTGTGTCAGATCTATGGGGCAGGAGCTGCTGTGGGGCTGATGTGGGTTAGATCTATGGGGCAGGAGCTGTTGTGGGGCCGATGGGGGTCAGATCCTTAGGGCAGGAGCTACTGTGGGGCTGATGTTGGTCTGATCTATGGGGCAGGAGCTGCTGCGGGGCTGATTGGGTCAGATCTATGGGGCAGGAGCTGCTATGGGTCAGATCTATGGGGCAGGAACAGATGTGGGCCTGATGTTAGATTTATGGAGGAGGAGCTGCTGTGTTGCAGATGTGGGTCAGATCTATGGTGTAGGAGCTGCTGTGGGGCAGATGTAGGGCTTATCTACGGGGCAGGAGCTGCTGTGAGGCTGATGGGTGTTAGATCTATGGGGAGGAGCTGCTGTGGTGCAGATGTGGGTCAGAGCTATGGTGTAGGAGCTGCTGTGGGGCTGATGTGAGTCCGATCTATGGGGCAGGAGCTGCTGTGGTTAAGATCTATTTGGCAGGATCTGCTGTGGGGCACATTTGGGTCAGATCTATGGGGCAGGAGCTGCAGTGGAGATGATGTACGTCAGATCTATGGGGCAGGAGCTGCTGTGGGTCATATCTATTGGGCAGCAGCTGCTTTACATATGATGTGTGTCAGATCTATGGGGCCGGAGCTGCAGTGGGGCTGATGTGGGTCAGATCTATGGGGCAGGAGCTACTGTGGGGCTGATGTGGGTCAAATCAATGGGGCAGAGCTGCTCTTGGGAACATGTGGGTCAGATCTATGGGGCAGGAGTTGCTGTGGGGCTGATCTGGGTCAGATCTATAGGGCAGGAGCTGCTGTGCGACAGATGTGGGTCAGATCTATGGGGCAGGTGCTGCTGTGCGACATATGTGGGTCAGATCTATAAGGCAGGATCTGCTGTGGGGCTGATGTGGGAAAGATCTATGGGGCAGGAGATGGTTTGGGGCAGATGTGGGTCAGATCTATGGGGCAGGAGCTGTTGTGGGGCTGATGGGGGTCAGATCCTTAGGGCAGGAACTACTCTGAGGCTGATGTTGGTCTGATCTATGGGGCAGGAGCTGCTTTTGGGTTGATGTGGGTTAGATCTATGGGGCAGGAGCAGTTGTGGGGCTGATGGGGGTCAGATCTATGGGGCAGGAGATGCTGTGGGTCAGATCTATGGGGCAGGAGCTGCTGTGGGGAACATGTGTGTCAGGTCTATGGGGCAGGAGCTGCTGTGGGGCAGATGTGGGTCAGATCTATGGGTCAGCAGCTGCTGTGGGTCTGATGTGGGTCAGATCTATGGGTCAGCAGCTGCTGTGGGTCTGATGTGGGTCAGATTTATGGAGCAGGAGCTTCTGTGGGTCAGATCTATGGGGCAGGAACAGATGTGGGCCTGATGTTGGTCAGATTTATGGAGCAGGAGCTGCTGTGTTGCAGATGTGGGTCAGATCTATGGGGCAGGAGCTGCTGTGGTGCAGATGTGGGTCAGAGCTATGGGGCAGGAGCTGCTGTGTGGCAGATATGGGTCAGATCTATGGTGTAGGGGCTGCTGTGGGGCTGATGTGGGTCAGATCTATGGGGCAGGAGCTGCTGTGGTTAAGATCTATTTGGCAGGATCTGCTGTGGGGCAGATTTGGGTCAGATCTATGGGGCAGGAGCTGCAGTGGAGATGATGTACGTCAGATCTATGGGGCAGGAGCTGCTGTGGGGCTGCTGTGGGTTAGATCTATGGAGCAGGAGCTGTTGTGGGGCTGATGGGGGTCAGATCTATGGGGCAGGAGCTACTGTGGGGCTGATGTGGGTCAAATCAATGGGGCAGAGCTGCTCTTGGGAACATGTGGGTCAGATCTATGGGGCAGGAGCTGCTGTGGGGCTGATGTGGGTCAGATCTATAGGGCAGGAGCTGCTGTGCGACAGATGTGGGTCAGATCTATGGGGCAGGAGCTGCTGTGGGGCTGATGTGGGTCAGATCCTTGGGGCTGAAGCTGCTGTGGGTCATATCTACTGGGCAGCAGCTGCTTTACATATGATGTGTGTCAGATCTATGGGGCAGGAGCTGCTGTGGGGCTGATGTGGGTTAGATCTATGGGGCAGGAGCTGTTGTGGGGTAGATGGGGGTCAGATCTATGGGGCAGGAGCTACTGTGAGGCTGATGGGTGTCAGATCTATGGGGCAGGAGTTGCTGTTGGGCTGATGTTGGTCTGATCTATGGGGCAGGAGCTGCTGTGCGACAGATGTGGGTCAGATCTATGGGGCAGGTGCTGCTGTGCGACATATGTGGGTCAGATCTATGGGGCAGGATCTGCTGTGGGGCTGATGTGGGAAAGATCTATGGGGCAGGAGATGCTTTGGGGCAGATGTGGGTCAGATCTATGAGGCAGGAGTTGCTGTGGGGCTGATGTGGGTCAGATCCTTGGGGCTGAAGCTGCTGTGGGTCATATCTATTGGGCAGCAGCTGCTTTACATATGATGTGTGTCAGATCTATGGGGCAGGAGCTGCTGTGTGGCTGATGTGGGTTAGATCTATGGGGCAGGAGCTGTTGTGGGGCTGATGGGGGTCAGATCCTTAGGGCAGGAGCTACTGTGGGGCTGATGTTGGTCTGATCTATGGGGCAGGAGCTGCTGTGCGACAGATGTGGGTCAGATCTATGGGGCAGGAGCTGCTGTGCGACAGATGTGGGTCAGATCTATGGGGCAGGTGCTGCTGTGCGACATATGTGGGTCAGATCTATGGGGCAGGATCTGCTGTGGGGCTGATGTGGGTTAGATCTATGGGGCAGGAGCTGTTGTGGGGCTGATGGGGTCAGATCTATGGGGCAGGATCTACTGTGGGGCTGATGTTGGTCTGATCTATGGGGCAGGAGCTGCTGCGGGGCTGATTTGGGTCAGATCTATGGGTCAGCAGCTGCTGTGGGTCTGATGTGGGTCAGATCTATGGGGCAGGAGCTGTTGTGGGGCTGATGGGGGTCAGATCTATGGGGCAGGAGATGCTGTGGGTCAGATCTATGGGGCAGGAGCTGCTGTGGGGTAAATGTGGGTCAGGTCTATGGGGCAGGAGCTGCTGTGGGGCAGATGTGGGTCAGATCTATGGGTCAGCAGCTACTGTGGGTCTGATGTGGGTCAGATCTATGGGGCAGGAGCTGCTGTGGGGCTGCTGTGTGTCAGATCTATGGGGCAGGAGCTGCTGTGGGGCTGATGTTGGTCTGATCTATGGGACAGGAGCTGCTGCGGGGCTGATTTGGGTCAGATCTATGGGGCAGGAGCTGCTGTAGGGCTGATGTGGGTTAGATCTATGGGGCAGGAGCTGTTGTGGGGCTGATGGGGGTCAGATCCTTAGGGCAGGAGCTACTGTGGGGCTGATGTTGGTCTGATCTATGGGGCAGGAGCTGCTGTGCGACAGATGTGGGTCAGATCTATGGGGCAGGAGCTGCTGTGCGACAGATGTGGGTCAGATCTATGGGGCAGGTGCTGCTGTGCGACATATGTGGGTCAGATCTATGGGGCAGGATCTGCTGTGGGGCTGATGTGGGTTAGATCTATGGGGCAGGAGCTGTTGTGGGGCTGATGGGGTCAGATCTATGGGGCAGGATCTACTGTGGGGCTGATGTTGGTCTGATCTATGGGGCAGGAGCTGCTGCGGGGCTGATTTGGGTCAGATCTATGGGTCAGCAGCTGCTGTGGGTCTGATGTGGGTCAGATCTATGGGGCAGGAGCTGTTGTGGGGCTGATGGGGGTCAGATCTATGGGGCAGGAGATGCTGTGGGTCAGATCTATGGGGCAGGAGCTGCTGTGGGGTAAATGTGGGTCAGGTCTATGGGGCAGGAGCTGCTGTGGGGCAGATGTGGGTCAGATCTATGGGTCAGCAGCTACTGTGGGTCTGATGTGGGTCAGATCTATGGGGCAGGAGCTGCTGTGGGGCTGCTGTGTGTCAGATCTATGGGGCAGGAGCTGCTGTGGGGCTGATGTTGGTCTGATCTATGGGACAGGAGCTGCTGCGGGGCTGATTTGGGTCAGATCTATGGGGCAGGAGCTGCTGTAGGGCTGATGTGGGTTAGATCTATGGGGCAGGAGCTGTTGTGGGGCTGATGGGGGTCAGATCCTTAGGGCAGGAGCTACTGTGGGGCTGATGTTGGTCTGATCTATGGGGCAGGAGCTGCTGTGCGACAGATGTGGGTCAGATCTATGGGGCAGGAGCTGCTGTGCGACAGATGTGGGTCAGATCTATGGGGCAGGTGCTGCTGTGCGACATATGTGGGTCAGATCTATGGGGCAGGATCTGCTGTGGGGCTGATGTGGGTTAGATCTATGGGGCAGGAGCTGTTGTGGGGCTGATGGGGTCAGATCTATGGGGCAGGATCTACTGTGGGGCTGATGTTGGTCTGATCTATGGGGCAGGAGCTGCTGCGGGGCTGATTTGGGTCAGATCTATGGGTCAGCAGCTGCTGTGGGTCTGATGTGGGTCAGATCTATGGGGCAGGAGCTGTTGTGGGGCAGATGTGGGTCAGATCTATGGGGCAGGAGATGCTGTGGGTAAGATCTATGGGGCAGGAGCTGCTGTGGGGTAAATGTGGGTCAGGTCTATGGGGCAGGAGCTGCTGTGGGGCAGATGTGGGTCAGATCTATGGGTCAGCAGCTACTGTGGGTCTGATGTGGGTCAGATCTATGGGGCAGGAGCTGCTGTGGGGCTGCTGTGTGTCAGATCTATGGGGCAGGAGCTGCTGTGGGGCTGATGTTGGTCTGATCTATGGGACAGGAGCTGCTGCGGGGCTGATTTGGGTCAGATCTATGGGGCAGGAGCTGCTGTAGGGCTGATGTGGGTTAGATCTATGGGGCAGGAGCTGTTGTGGGGCTGATGGGGGTCAGATCTATGAGGCAGGAGATGCTGTGGGTCAGATCTATGGCGCAGGAGCTGCTGTGGGGAACATGTGGGTCAGGTCTATGGGGCAGGAGCTGCTGTGTTGCAGATGTGGGTCAGATCTATGGTGCAGGAGCTGCTGTGGGGCAGATGTAGGGCATATCTATGGGGCAGGAGCTGCTGTGAGGCTGATGGGTGTTAGATCTATGGGGAGGAGCTGCTGTGGTGCAGATGTGGGTCAGAGCTATGGGGCAGGAGCTGCTGTGGGGCAGAAGTGGGTAAGATCTATGGGGTAGGAGATGGTGTGTGGCTAATGTGGGTCAGATCTATGGGGCAGGAGCTGCAGTGGAGATGATGTACGTCTGATCTATGGGGCAGGAGCTGCTGTGGGGCTACTGTGGGTTAGATATATGGGGCAGGAGCTGTTGTGGGTCATATCTATTGGGCAGCAGCTGCTTTACATATGATGTGTGTCAGATCTATGGGGCCGGAGCTGCAGTGGGGCTGATGGGGGTCAGATCTATGGGGCAGGAGATGCTTTGGGGCAAATGTGTGTCAGATCTATGGGGCAGGAGCTACTGTGGGGCTGATGGGGGTCAGATCTATGGGGCAGGAGCTGCTGTGGTTAAGACCTATTTGGCAGGATCTGCTGTGGGGCAGATTTGGGTCAGATCTATGGGGCAGGAGCTGCTGTGTGGCAAATGTGGGTCAGATCTATGGGGCAGGATCTGCTGTGAGGCTGATGGGTGTTAGATCTATGGGGAGGAGCTGCTGTGGTGCAGATGTGGGTTAGAGCTATCGGGCAGGAGCTGCTGTGTGGCAGATGTGGGTCAGATCTATGGTGTAGGAGCTGCTGTGGGGCTGATTGATGTGGGTCAGATCTATGGGGCAGGAGCTGCTGTGGTTAAGATCTATTTGGCAGGATCTGCTGTGGGGCAGGCTTGGGTCAGATCTATGGGGCAGGAGCTGCAGTGGAGATGATGTACGTCAGATCTATGGGGCAGGAGCTACTGTGGGGCTGATGTTGGTCTGATCTATGGGGCAGGAGCTGCTGTGCGACAAATGTGGGTCAGATCTATGGGGCAGGTGCTGCTGTGCGACATATGTGGGTCAGATCTATGGGGCAGGATCTGTTTTGGGGCTGATGTGGGAAAGATCTATGGGTCAGGAGATGCTTTGGGGCAGATGTGGGTCAGATCTATGGGGCAGGAGTTGCTGTGGGGCTGATGTGAGTCAGATCCTTGGGGCTGAAGCTGCTGTGGGTCATATCTATTGGGCAGCAGCTGTTTACATATGATGTGTGTCAGATCTATGGGGCAGAAGCTGCTGTGGGGCTGATGTGGGTTAGATCTATGGGGCAGGAGCTGTTGTGGGGCTGATGGGGTCAGATCTATGGGGCAGGAGCTACTGTGGGGCTGATGTTGGTCTGATCTAGGGGGCAGGAGCTGCTGCGGGGCTGATTTAGGTCAGATCTATGGGGCAGGAGCTGCTGTGGGGCTGATGTGGGTTAGATCTATGGGGCAGGAGCTGTTGTGGGGCTGATGTGGGTCAAATCTATGGGGCAGGAGCTGTTGTGGGGCTGATGGGGGTCAGATCTATGGGGCAGGAGATGCTGTGGGTCAGATCTATGGGGCAGGAGCTCCTGTGGGGCAGATGTGGGTCAGATCTATGGGTCAGCAGCAGCTGTGGGTCTGATGTGTGTCAGATCTATGGGGCAGGAGCTGCTGTGGGGCAGATGTGGGTCAGATCTATGGGGCAGAGCTGCTGTGGGTCAGATCTATGGGGCAGGAACAGATGTGGGCCTGATGTTGGTCAGATTTATGGAGCAGGAGCTGCTGTGTTGCAGATGTGGGTCAGATCTATGGTGCAGGAGCTGCTGTGGGGCAGATGTAGGGCATATCTATGGGGCAGGAGCTGCTGTGAGGCTGATGGGTGTTAGATCTATGGGGAGGAGCTGCTGTGGTGCAGATGTGGGTCAGAGATATGGGGCAGGAGCTGCTGTGTGGCAGATGTGAGTCAGATCTATGGTGCAGGAGGTGCTTTGGGGCTGATGTGGGTCAGATCTATGGGGCAGGAGCTGCTGTGGTTAAGATCTATTTGGCAGGATCTGCTGTGGGGCATATTTGGGTCAGATCTATGGGGCAGGAGCTGCTGTGTGGCCAATGTGGGTCAGATCTATGGGGCAGGAGATGTTGTGGTGCTGATGGGGTCAGATCTATGGGGCAGGAGCTACTGTGGGGCTGATTGGGGTCTCATCTATGGTGCAGGAGCTGCTGCGGGGCTGATTTGGGTCAGATCTATGGGGCAGGAGCTTCTGTGGGGCTGATGGTGGTCAGATCTATGGGGCAGGAGCTACTGTGGGGCTGATGTGGGTCAGATCTATGGGGCAGGAGCTACTGTGGGGCTGATGTGGGTCAGATCTATGGGGCAGGAGCTTCTGTGGGGCTGATGGGGGTCACATCTATGGGGCAGGATCTGCTGTGGGGCTGATGTGGGTCAGTTCTATGGGGCAGGAGATGCTTTGGGGCAGATGTGGGTCAGATCAATGGGGCAGGATCTGCTGTGGGGCTGATACGATTAAGATCTATGGAGCGGGAGATGCTATGGGGCTGATGAGGGTCAGATCTATGGGGCAGGAGCTGATGTGGGGCTGATATTGGTCAGATCTATAGGGCAGGAGCTGCAGTGGGGCTGATGTGGGTCAGATCTATAAGGCAGGATCTCCTGTGGGGCTGATGTGGGTCAAATCAATGGGGCAGAGCTCCTCTGGGGCACATGTGGGTCAGATCTATGGAGCAGGAGCTGCTGTGGGGCAGATTTGAATCTGATCTATAGGGCAGGAGCTGCTGTGGGTCAGATCTATGGAGCAGGAGCTGCTGTGGGGCACATGTGAGTTAGATCTATGGGGCAGGAGATGGTGTGGTGCAGATGTGGGTCAGATCTATGGGGCAGGATCTCCTGGGGGCTGATGTGGGTCAGATCTGTGGGGTAAAATCTGCTGTGGTGCAGATGTGGTTCAGATCTATGGGGCAGGAGATTCTGTGGGGCAGATGTGGGTCAGATCTATGGGTCAGGAGCTGCTGTGGGGCAGATGTGGGTCAGTTCTATGGGGCAAGAGCTGCTGTGGTGCAGATGTGGGTCAGATCTATAGGGCAGGAGCTGCTGTGGGGCTGATACGGTTAAGATCTATGGAGCGGGAGATGCTATGGGGCTGCTGAGGGTCAGATCTATGGGGCAGGAGCTGATGTGGGGCTGATGTTGGTCAGGTCTATAGGGCAGGAGCTGCAGTGGGGCTGATGTGGGTCAGATCTATGGGGCAGGATCCCCTGTGGGGCTGATGTGGGTCAAATCAATGGGGCAGAGCTGCTCTGGGGCACATGTGGGTCAGATCTATGGAGCAGGAGCTGCTGTGGGGCAGATTTGAATCAGATCTATAGGGCAGGAGCTGCTGTGGTTCAGATCTATGGAGCAGGAGCTGCTGTGGGGCACATGTGAGTTAGATCTATGGGGCTGAAGCTGCTGTGGGTCAGATCTATGGGCAGGAGCTGTTGTGGGGCTGATGGTGGTCAGATCTATGGGGCAGGAGCTACTGTGGGGCAGATTTGGGTCAGATCTATGGGGCAGGAGCTGCTGTGTGGCTGAAACGGTTAAGATCTATGGAGAGGGAGCTGCTGTGGGGCACATTTGAGTTAGATGTATGGGGCAGGAGATGGTGTGGGGCAGATTTGGGTCAGATCTATGGGGCAGGAGCTGCTGTGTGGCTGATGAGGGTCAGATCTATGGGGCATGGGCTGCTGTGGGTCAGATCTACGGGACTGGAGCTGCAGTGGAGCACATGTGGGTCAGATCTATGGGGTAGAAGCTGCTGTGGGGCTGATGGGGGTCATATCTATAAGGCAGGAGCTGCTGTGGGGCTGACGTGGGTCAGATCTATGAGGCAGGAGCTGCTGTGGGGCAGATGTGGGTCAGATCTATGGGGCAGGAGCTGCTGTGGGGCTGATGTGGGTCAGATCTATGGGGCAGGAGCTGCTGTGGGGCTGATGTGGGTCAGATCTATGGGGCAGGAGATGCTGTGGGTCAGATCTATGGGCCGGAGCTGCTGTGGGGAACATGTGGGTCAGGTCTATGGGGCAGGAGCTGCTGTGGGGCTGATGTGGGTCAGATCTATGGGGCAGGAGCTGCTGTGGGGGACATGTTGGTCAGATCTATGGGGATGAGCTGCTGTTGGTCTGATCATTGGGGCAGGAGCAGCAGTGGGGCAGATTTGGGTAAGATCTATAAGGCAGGAGCGGCTGTGGGGCTGATGTGGGTCAGATCTATGGTGCAGGAGCTGCTGTGGGGCAGATGTAGGGCATATCTATGGGGCAGGAGCTGCTGTGAGGCTGATGGGTGTTAGATCTATGGGGAGGAGCTACTGTGGTGCAGATGTGGGTCAGAGCTATGGGGCAGGAGCTGCTGTGGGGCAGATGTGGGTAAGATCTATGGGGTAGGAGATGGTGTGTGGCAGATGTGGGTCAGATGTATGGTGTAGGAGCTGCTGTGGGGCTGCTGTGGGTCAGATCTATGGGGCAGGAGCTGCTGTGGTTAAGATCTATTTGTCCGGATCTGCTGTGGGGCAGATTTGGGTCAGATCTATGGGGCAGGAGCTGCTGTGTGGCAAATGTGGGTCAGATCTATGAGGCAGGAGCTGCTGTGGGTCAGATCTATGGGGCAGGAACAGATGTGGGCCTGATGTTGGTCAGATTTCTGGAGCAGGAGCTGCTGTGGGGCTGATGTGGGTCAGATCTATGGTGCAGGAGCTGCTGTGGGGCAGATGTAGGGCTTCTCTATGGGGCAGGAGCTGCTGTGAGGCTGATGGGTGTTAGATCTATGGGGCGGAGCTGCTGTGGTGCAGATGTGGTTCAGATCTATGGGGACGAGCTGCTGTGGTGCAGATGTGTGTCAGAGCTATGGGGCAGGAGCTGCTGTGTGGCAGATGTGGGCCAGATCTATGGTGTAGGAGCTGCTGTGGGGCTGATGTGGGTCAGATCTATGGGGCAGGAGCTGCTGTGGTTAAGATCTATTTGGCAGGATCTGCTGTGGGGCAGATTTGGGTCAGATCTATGGGGCAGGAGCTGCAGTGGAGATGATGTACGTCTGATCTATGGGGCAGGAGCTGCTGTGGGGCTACTGTGGGTTAGATCTATGGGGCAGGAGCTGTTGTGGGTCATATCTATTGGGCAGCAGCTGCTTTACATATGATGTGTGTCAGATCTATGGGGCCGGAGCTGCAGTGGGGCTGATGGGGGTCAGATCTATGGGGCAGGAGATGCTTTGGGGCAAATGTGTGTCAGATCTATGGGGCAGGAGCTACTGTGGGGCTGATGGGGGTCAGATCTATGGTGCAGGAGCTGCTGCGGGGCAGATTTGGGTCAGATCTATGGAGCAGGAGCTGCTGTGGGGCTGATGGGGGTCAGATCTATGGGGCAGGAGCTACTGTGGGGCTGATGGGGGTCTGATCTATGGGGCAGGAGCTGCTGTGCGACAGATGTGGGTCAGATCTATGGGGCAGGAGCTGCTGTGCGACATATGTGGGTCAGATCTATGGGGCAGGATCTGTTGTGGGGCTGATGTGGGAATGATCTATGGGGCAGGAGATGCTTTGGGGCAGATGTGGGTCAGATCTATGGGGCAGGAGTTGCTTTGGGCCTTATGTCGGTCCGATCTATTGGGCAGGAGCTGCTGTGGGGCGCATGTGAATCAGGTCTATGGGGCAGGAGCTGCTGTGGGTCAGATTGTCATGGTTTAATAATGTTGTAATTTTGCTATCAGTATTCCACATCATAACATCATATAAAGCATGGATAATTTTACTGAATCTGCAACTTACAGAAGAAGACTACATCTCCCAGAGAGCAACACGATGGGTCACGGGACCTGGACTCTATATTAACTCTGTCGCAGAACAGACTGACGTCTTTCGAGTTCTGGCGTTCAGGGCAGTGTGTGGGAGCCTTCAGCCGTTCGCCCAGATTCACAGTAGGCCTCGGTTACGGGACTCATTCTCTCTCCTATTTTGCTTGATTCATTAGCTCAATTTTCAATTATATTGTATTCTATTGTGTTATCCTGTATTTCGATATAGTATTTAGTAAATAAGTGTGCCTCCTTACATCGTTGCCGCTGTTTTCTTAATTAACTTTTTCTTTTCGGCTGAGGGCCCTTCAGGGGCCCACGGCCCTTGTCACGGACGCAGGTGGATTTTTCGTTCAAACCGTGACAGATTTGGTAGCAGAGGATGGTTCCACTGTTGCAGCCACCCCCATAAGGCATTTGCCACCATCCATGAATCAGTATAAAGATGAAGCATTGGCCACCTCTCCCGTTCAGCCACATCTAAAGCCAGCTGAACAGCCTTTACCTCTGCAAATTGACTTGATTCTCCTTTACCTTCAGTGGCCTCTGCAACTTGTCGTGTGGGGCTCCATACAGCAGCTTTCCATCTGCGATGCTTCCCTACAATACGACATGATCCGTCTGTGAATAGGGCAAATTACTTTTCGTTTTCTGGTAGCTCATTGTATGGTGGTGCCTCTTTAGCACGTGATACCTCTTCTGTAGGTGGTGTTTCAATTTTTTTACTCTCATGCCAGTCCATGATCACTTCTAGAATTCCAGGACGGCTGAGTTTTCCCATTCCAGCTCGTTGTGTAATTAATGAAATCCACTTACTCCAAGTGGCATCAGTAGCATGATGGATGGAGGGAACCTGTCCTTTAAACATCCAATTTATTACTGGCAAGCGAGGTGCTAGAAGAAGCTGAACCTCTGTCCCAACTACTTCAGAAGCAGCCCGAACCCCCTCATACACGGCTAAGATCTCCTTCTTAGTCGGAGTGTAGCGCTCCTCAGACCCTTTATATGCTTGACTCCAAAATCCTAGGGGTCGGCCTCGGATCCTCACATCCTGCCCCGTCCGTACTGGCCCCAAGGCCACGGCACGGGCTATTTCTTGTTTTCTCTGCTCAAAAGCCTGCTGCTGCTCAGGACCCCATGAGAAATTATTCTTCTTCTGTGTTACCTGATAGAGGGGGCTCACTATGTGGCTGTAGTTTGGGACATGCATTCTCCAAAAGCCCACTACTCCCAGAAAAGATTGGGTCTCTGTCTTGTCGGTGGGCGGAGACATAGCAGTGATTTTGTCAATCACATCTGCTGGGATGTGACGACGTCCATCTTGCCATTTTATACCTAAGAACTGGATTTCCTGGGCAGGCCCCTTCACCTTGCTGCGCTTAATGGCAAAACCAGCTTTCAAAAGAATTTGGATTATCTGTTTCCCTTTCTTGAAAACCTCTGCTGCTGTATGGCCCCACACTACAATATCATCAATATACTGCAAGTGCTCAGGAGCATCACCCTGTTCCAAAACAGCTTGGATCAATCCATGGCAAATTGTTGGGCTGTGCTTCCACCCCTGAGGTAAACGGTTCCAGGTGTACTGAATACCTCTCCAGGTAAAAGCAAACTGTGGCCTACATTTTGCAGCCAATGGGATGGAAAACAAGGCATTAGCAATGTCAATGGTGGCATACCACCTAGCTTCTTTTGACTCCAGTTCATACTGGAGTTCTAGCATGTCTGGTACAGCAGCACTTAATGGAGGTGTGACTTCATTCAGGCCACGGTAATCCACCGTCAGCCTCCATTCCCCACTGGTTTTACACACTGGCCATATGGGGCTGTTAAAAGGCAAGTGAGTTTTGCTAATCACTCCCTGATTCTCTAATTGGCGAATTAGCTTGTGAATGGGGAGCAATGAGTCCCTATTGGTGCGGTACTGCCGTCTGTGAACCACTCTGGTGACAATTGGTACCTCTTGGTCTTTTACCTGGTGCAACCTCCCAGCACCCGCTGGGAGACCCAGCGCTCTCTGCGTTGCTTCCGTCCTCTGTTCGGGGGGTTCCGTGCGCCGGCGCCGGCGCGTGGAAAGGGGGTGTGCGGCTGGTCGCGCGCGGGCGCGTGCCAGGCCCCTTTTCGCCCGGTTTTTCCCCATCCATCCATCCATCCATCCATCCATCCATCCATCCATCCATCCATCCATCCATCCACCTTTCCGCTTCGTGGCGGCGCGGGGTAGACCTGGGCGACCATCCACCCGCTCGATCGGCGGGTGCAGTTTCCCGTCCGTGCCGCGGGTAGACGTGTCGGCCGTAGCGGGGTTGACCTGTCGGCCGGTGCCGTTTCCCGTCCGTGCCGCGGGTAGACGTGTCGGCCGTAGCCGCGCGTCACTCAGCTGTGTCAAGTGGTAAGGGTACGACGAACGGCCAGCCGCCCCCCGACCCGACCCGACCAGACCCGACCCGACCCGACCCGACCCGACCCGACCCGACCGCTTCCGCCGTTGACCCTCCCTCGCGCCCACCCGCATCCTCCCCTCCCCTCCCCTCCCCTCCTCTCCCCTCCTCTCCCCTCCCCTCCCTTCCCCTCCCCTCCCCTCCCCTCCCCTCCCCTCCCCTCCCCTCCCCTCCCCTCCCCTCCCCTCCCCTCCCCTCCCCTCCCCTCCCCTCCCCTCCCCTCCCCACCCCTCCCCTTCCTTGTGGTGTTATTTAAATTTATTAAAATAGGTAGGGTAGACCTGGGGTCCGGCATTCGAGCTCGGGCGTCCTCGCGCACGACCGTCTCCGCCGTTCGTCCTCCCTCGGGCACGCTTGCTTCCTCCATTATTGTGGTGGGTTTTTTTTGTTTTTTGTTTTTTTTTTAAATATTTTTGTTTCTTTTAAATTTTTTTTCCTTTTTTTCTCCTTTTTTCCCCATTTTTTCTTTTTTTTCCCTTTTTTCCCCTTTTTAAATATTTTCTTCTTTCTTTTTTTTTAAAATTTTCTTTTCCCCATATTTCCTTATTATTTATTTAGTTATTCATGCAATTATTAATATCGCTCTTCCCCTTTCCTATCTTTTTATTACTTTTATTTTATTTTATTTTATTATTTTATTTTACCGCGACATTTTACGATCTATCTGTACTTTTTCACACCTTCTTCCCTTCTACTTTTCTTTGACTTCTGGTTTCCCTTCCTTTCCCTTCCCTTCCCTTCCCTTCCCTTCCCTTCCCTTCCCTTCCCTTCCCTTCCCTTCCCTTCCCTTCCCTTCCCTTCCCTTCCCTTCCCTTCCCTTCCCTTCCCTTCCCTTCCCTTCCCTTCCCTTCCCTTCCCTTCCCTTCCCTTCCCTTCCCTTCCCTTCCCTTCCCTTCTCTTCTCTTTCTCCTCGTCACCCGCGCGTGAGTAGGCCCGGCACGGCCTCTGTCACGAAGAAGGGGGTCGCTTGCGTGGCCGGGGAGGGATGGGGGTGTCCGCGACGGGGTTGCGGGTATGCGGGTAGACCTGGCTGCCGGCCGGCGCCTGATCTTCCCGGCCCCGCGTCCGTCTTCCACCTTCCCCCCCCCCAGTCCACACCGCACGAGCGGGAACCCGACCCGTACCCGACGGCGGCCTGCCTCCGCCTGCCCCCACCTTGGCCCTCGACCACAACCTGCCCTCTCCCGGACGCATCTCGCCCGACCGGCCCGCGACCGTGTTTTTTTATTTGTTTGTTTGTTTTTGTTTTTGTTTTTTTTTTTTTGTTTTGGTCGGTCACTCGCTCGGTTATTTGTTTGGACCCGATTGGCCCGTTTGGTTTTTTTCTTTTCTTTCCTTTTTCCGCCGGGGTGCTCCTGACGGCTCGGCCCAATGGCGGCTCGACTCGGCGACCGGAGCCCGCCAAAACGCCTCGCCACCCCCCAGCCCCGCTGCCACCACCACCACCGCCACCACCGCCACCACTGCCACCACCGCCACCACCTCCTCCTCCCGCCGAAAATCCCACGTACCGTTCCACCTCATCTGCCGGCTGGGAGAGAGGCTAGGCGCGAACCCCGCGAGGGACGCGGCCGCCTCCCGCCGGCCCACCTCTCGCTGCTGCCGTCTTCCCGCCGCTCTTTCGCCATCCCTCGCCACGCGGCCTGCCCGCAGTCCGGATATCCGGCCCGAACGGACCTTGGTGGGCGGGGCCCGCGCACGCGCCCACGCTCTTCCTGCAGAGCCGGGGAGGCGGGGGGGGCGGGGCGGCTTTTTCAAAATCTAAAAAAGGGGAAAGTAAAGAAGAACCCACGAGAAAAACAAACAAAGAAACAAACAAACAAACGGAAAATAATAAAACCAAGAGGGAGCGTGGGGGCACGGACAAACAATCGAACGGACCAAAGTACGAACGAAAGGACGAACAAACAAACACACAGACAAAAGGGCAAAACCGCGGTGGCGGTGGCGGGACGGCCAGCTTCAAGCAAGGCCGAACCGAGAAGCCCGGGTGCGCTCCGACCCGGAGAACAGCGGCCGGCTCATATGTGCACCCTGGTCGTTCCGCGGCTGCGGCCGAGTGGCGTCTCCGTGGCGCCTCCGGTGCTCCGGCACGGTCAACACAGCTCGACCCCTGGCCATCGCGGCTCGAGTGCGCTGGCACGGTCCAGCCTCTCCCGGCGGGCTCCGCTCGGCTCGGACGTTCCGCGGAAGTGGCCAAGTGTCGCTCTCGTGGCAGCTCCTCTGCGCTGGCACTGTCTACCCGGCTCTGAGCGTCTCCGGAGGGTGGGGGGAGGGTGGGGGGGGCACGGCGTCGGCGGCTAGGCGTCGCTTCCCATGCGTCTCGACTAGGTCGGCACGGTCTACCCGGCTCCGAGCGGGCCGTGGTGCTCGGCGGCGGCTGCTAGAGGCCGCTGCCTATGCGGCTCGACTAGGTCGGCACGGTCTACCCGGCTGCGATCGGGCTGTGGTGCTCGGCGGCGGATGCTAGAGGTCGCTGCCTATGCGGCTCGACTAGGTCGGCACGGTCTACCCGGCTCCGAGCGGGCCGTGGTGCTCGGCGTCGTATGCTAGAGGTCGCTGCCCATGCGGCTCGACAAGGTCGGCACGGTCTACCCGGCTCCGAGCGGGCCGTGGTGCTCGGCGGCGGCTGCTAGAGGTCGCTGCCTATGCGGCTCGACTAGGTCGGCACGGTCTACCCGGCTCCGAGCGGGCCGTGGTGCTCGGCGGCGGATGCTAGAGGGCGCTGCCTATGCGGCTCGACTAGGTCGGCACGGTCTACCCTGCTCCGTGCGTGCGCGAGGGCTCGGCGGCGGTCGCTAGGTGTCGCTGCACGTCTGCCAGCCCGTCCGTCAGCTACCTCTAGCGTCCGCGGCGGAGCAGGGTAGACCGTGCCGACGTGAGCCGGCCGCCGCTCAGCGACCCCTGGCCGCCGGCGCATGAGCTTCGGTCCGCTCGGAGCCGGGTAGACCGTGCCGACCAACTCGAGCCGGACGTGCAGCGACCGCTGGCCAGCGCGGAGGCTCGTGTGCGCCGGCACGGTCCAGCCTCTCCCGGCGGGCTCCGTTCAGTTCGGACGTTCCTCGGTGGTGTCCGGGGGGTCTCAGCCGCGGCGGCTCGAGTGCGCCGGCACTGCACAGCCCCTCCCTGCGGGCTCCGCTCGGCACGGACTTTCGTCGTCTGCGTCCGGCGATCTGAGCCGCGGCGGCTCGAGTGCGCCGGCACGGTCCAACCGCTCCCAGCGGGTTCCGCTCGGCTCGGACGCTCCTGTGCGGAGTCGGGCGATCTGAGCCGCGGCGGCTCGAGTGCGCCGGCACGGTCCAACCGCTCTCGGCGGGCTCGGCTCAGCTCGGACGTTCCGCGGCGGCGTCCGAGGGGTCTCAGCCACGGAGGCTCGGGTGCGCCGGCACGGTCCAGCCTCTCCTGGCGGGCTCCGCTCTGCTTGGACGTTCCTCGGCGGCGTCCGGCGATCTGAGCTGCGGCGGCTCGAGTGCGCCGGCACGGTCCAACCGCTCCCGGCGGGTTCCGCTCGGCTCGGACGCTCCTCGGCGGAGTCCGGAGATTTAAGCCGCGGCGGCACGGTCCAGCCTCTCCAGGCAGACTCAGCTCTGCTCGGACGTTCCGCGGAAGTGGCCAAGTGACGCTCTTGTGGGGGGGGGGGGAAGAGGGGGGTGGTGGAGGGGAGTAAGGGGGGGGGGGGGGGCACGGCGTCGGCGGCTAGGCGTCGCTGCCCATGCGGCTCGACTAGGTTGGCACGGTCTACCCGGCTCCGAGCGGGCCGTGGTGCTCGGCGGCGGCTGCTAGAGGTCGCTGCCTATGCGGCTCGACTAGGTCGGCACGGTCTACCCGGCTCCGAGCGGGCCGTGGTGCTCGGCGGCGGATGCTAGAGGGCGCTGCCTATGCGGCTCGACTAGGTCGGCACGGTCTACCCTGCTCCGTGCGTGCGCGAGGGCTCGGCAGCGGTCGCTAGGTGTCGCTGCACGTCTGCCAGCCCGTCCGTCAGCTACCTCTAGCGTCCGCGGCGGAGCAGGGTAGACCGTGCCGACGTGAGCCGGCCGCCGCTCAGCGACCCCTGGCCGCCGGCGCATGAGCTTCGGTCCGCTCGGAGCCGGGTAGACCGTGCCGACCAACTCGAGCCGGACGTGCAGCGACCGCTGGCCAGCGCGGAGGCTCGTGTGCGCCGGCACGGTCCAGCCTCTCCCGGCGGGCTCCGTTCAGTTCGGACGTTCCTCGGTGGTGTCCGGGGGGTCTCAGCCGCGGCGGCTCGAGTGCGCCGGCACTGCACAGCCCCTCCCTGCGGGCTCCGCTCGGCACGGACTTTCGTCGTCTGCGTCCGGCGATCTGAGCCGCGGCGGCTCGAGTGCGCCGGCACGGTCCAACCGCTCCCAGCGGGTTCCGCTCGGCTCGGACGCTCCTGTGCGGAGTCGGGCGATCTGAGCCGCGGCGGCTCGAGTGCGCCGGCACGGTCCAACCGCTCTCGGCGGGCTCGGCTCAGCTCGGACGTTCCGCGGCGGCGTCCGAGGGGTCTCAGCCACGGAGGCTCGGGTGCGCCGGCACGGTCCAGCCTCTCCTGGCGGGCTCCGCTCTGCTTGGACGTTCCTCGGCGGCGTCCGGCGATCTGAGCTGCGGCGGCTCGAGTGCGCCGGCACGGTCCAACCGCTCCCGGCGGGTTCCGCTCGGCTCGGACGCTCCTCGGCGGAGTCCGGAGATTTAAGCCGCGGCGGCACGGTCCAGCCTCTCCAGGCAGACTCAGCTCTGCTCGGACGTTCCGCGGAAGTGGCCAAGTGACGCTCTTGTGGGGGGGGGGGAAGAGGGGGGTGGTGGAGGGGAGTAAGGGGGGGGGGGGGGGGCACGGCGTCGGCGGCTAGGCGTCGCTGCCCATGCGGCTCGACTAGGTTGGCACGGTCTACCCGGCTCCGAGCGGGCCGTGGTGCTCGGCGGCGGATGCTAGAGGTCGCTGCCTATGCGGCTCGACTAGGTCGGCACGGTCTACCCGGCTCCGAGCGGGCCGTGGTGCTCGGCGGCGGATGCTAGAGGTCGCTGAACATGCGGCTCGACTAGGTCGGCACGGTCTACCCGGCTCCGAGCGGGCCGTGGTGCTCGGCGGCGGCTGCTAGAGGTCGCTGCCTATGCGGCTTGACTAGGTCGGCACGGTCTACCCGGCTCTGAGCGGGCCGTGGTGCTCGGCGGCGTTTGCTAGAGGTCGCTGCCTATGCAGCTCGACTAGGTCGGCACGGTCTACCCGGCTCTGAGCGGGCCGTGGTGCTCGGCGGCATATGCTAGAGGTCGCTGAACATGCGGCTCGACTAGGTCGGCACGGTCTACCCGGCTCCGAGCGGGCCGTGGTGCTCGGCGGCGGATGCTAGAGGTCGCTGCCTATGCGGCTCGACTAGGTCGGCACGGTCTACCCGGCTCCGAGCGGGCCGTGGTGCTCGGCGGCGGATGCTAGAGGTCGCTGTCTATGCGGCTCGACTAGGTCGGCACGGTCTACCCGGCTCCGAGCGGGCCGTGGTGCTCGGCGGCGGCTGCTAGAGGTCGCTGCCTATGCGGCTCGACTAGGTCGGCACGGTCTACCCTGCTCTGTGCGTACGCGAGGGCTCGGCGGCGGTCGCTAGGTGTTGCTGCACGTCTGCCAGCCCATCCGTCAGCGACCTCTAGCGTCCGCGGCGGAGCAGGGTAGACCGTGCCGACGTGAGCCGGCCGCCGCTCAGCGACCCCTGGCTGTCGGCGCATGAGCTTCGGTCCGCTCGGAGCCGGGTAGACCGTGCCGACCAACTCGAGCCGGAAGTGCAGCGACCGCTGGCCAGCGTGGAGGCTCGTGTGCGCCGGCACGGTCCAGCCTCTCCCGGCGGGCTCCGTTCGGTTCGGACGTTCCTCGGTGGTGTCCGGGGGGTCTCAGCCGCGGCGGCTCGAGTGCGCCGGCATGGTCCAACCGCTCCCGGCGGGTTCCGCTCGGCTCGGACGCTCCTGGGCGGAGTCGGGCGATCGGAGCCGCGGCGGCACGGTCCAGCCTCTCCAGGCGGACTCAGCTCGGCTCGGACGTCCCGCGGAAGTGGCCAAGTGCCGCTCTTGTGGGGGGGGGGGGAAGAGGGGGGTAGTGGAGGGGAGTAAGTGGGGGGGGGGGGGGCACGGCGTCGGCGGCTAGGCGTCGCTGCCCATGCGGCTCGACTAGGTCGGCACCGTCTACCCGGCTCCGAGTGGGCCGTGGTTCTCGGCGGCGGCTGCTAGAGGTCGATGCCTATGCGGCTCGACTAGGTCGGCACGGTCTACCCGGCTCCGAGCGGGCCGTGGTGCTCGGCGGCGGCTGCTAGAGGTCGTTGCCTATGCGGCTCGACTAGGTCGGCACGGTCTACCCGGCTCTGAGCGGGCCGTGGTGCTCGGCGGCGGCTGCTAGAGGTCGCTGCCTATGCGTATCGGCTAGGTCGGCACGGTCTACCCGGCTCCGAGCGAGCCGTGGTGCTCGGCGGCGGCGGCTAGGGGTCACTGCCCGTGCGGCTTGCGTGTAGCTGCCAGGTCTACCCGCTTTCGGCTAGGCTTTGCCGCCCTGTGAGATGCGGGGGCGCTAAAGCTCCGGAGCTTGCTGGGGGGTCGCTGTAGTTTCTTACCTACTGCTCCGTCGACGTAGAGCGCCGCTTACCCTCGGCTCCGCTGCCGGTAGTCGGCGCCCTTCTTTTCCGAAGCCGTTTTTTCTTACGCCTTCCGTTTTCGTCTGCAGGAGCGAGCGCGTGCTCGTCTCCAGAGGCGGCAACGAGCGGGCGCAGGCGAGCGCGGTTGAGCGCCGGGCTGTGGAGTTTTTTGGTTGCGGCTTCCCGCCGCTTTTTCGCCATCCCTCGCTACGCAGCCTGCCCGCAGTCCGGATTTCCGGCTCGAACGGACCCCGCTCAAGTGCGCCGGCAAGGTCCAATCGCTCCCGGCGGGCAACGCTCGGCTCGGACGTTCCTCGGAATCAGCCAAATGTCGCTCCCGTGGCGTCTCCGCAGGCAAAAACGCATACCCGGAGCTGCAAAGCTCGCGAGCCGCACCGAGCCGGGGAAACCGTGCCGTGGAGCAGCTGTGGGGCTGATGTGAGTGAGATCTATGGGGTAGTAGGTGCTGTGGGCACATGTGGGTCAGATCTATTGGGCGAAGGCTGCTGTGGGGCGCAAGTGAGGCAGATCTACGGGGCAGGAGCTGATGTGGGTCAGATCTATGGGGCAGGAACAGATGTGGGCCTGATGTTGGTCAGATTTATGGAGCAGGAGCTGCTATGTTGAAGATGTGGGTCAGATCTATGGGGCAGGAGCTGCTGTGGGGCTGATGTGGGTCAGATCTATGGGGCAGGAGCTGCTGTGGGGCTGATGTGGGTCAGATCTATGAGGCAGGAGCTGCTGTGTTGCAGATGTGGGTCAGATCTATGGTGCAGGAGCTGCTGTGGGGCAGATGTAAGGCATATCTATGGGGCAGGAGCTGCTGTGAGGCTGATGGGTGTTAGATCTATGGGGAGGAGCTGCTGTGGTGCAGATGTGGGTCAGAGCTATGGGGCAGGAGCTGCTGTGGGGCAGAAGTGGGTAAGATCTATGGGGTAGGAGATGGTGTGTGGCAGATGTGGGTCAGATCTATGGTGTAGGAGCTGCTGTGGGGCTGATGTGGGTCAGATCTATGGGGCAGGAGCTGCTGTGGTTAAGATCTATTTGGAAGGATCTGCTGTAGGGCAGATTTGGGACAGATCTATGGGGCAGGAGCTGCTGTGGAGATGATGTACGTGAGATCTATGGGGCAGGAGCTGCTGTGGGTCAGATCTATGGGGCAGGAACAGATTTGGGCCTGTTGTTTGTCAGATTTATGGAGCAGGAGCTGCTGTGTTGCAGATGTGGGTCAGATCTATGGGGAGGAGCTGCTGTGGTGCAGATGTGGGTCAGAGCTATGGGGCAGGAGCTGCTGTGTGGCAGATGTGGGTCAGATCTATGGTGTAGGAGCTGCTGTTGGGCTGATGTGGGTCAGATCTATGGGGCAGGAGCTGCTGTGGTTAAGATCTATTTGGCAGGATCTGCTGTGGGGCAGATTTTGGTCAGATCTATGGGGCAGGAGCTGCAGTGGAGATGATGTAGGTCAGATCTATGGGGCAGGAGCTGCTGTGGGGCTGCTGTGGGTTAGATCTATGGGGCAGGAGCTGTTGTGGGTCATATCTATTGGGCAGCAGCTGCTTTACATATGATGTGTGTCAGATCTATGGGGCCGGAGCTGCAGCGGGGCTGATGGGGGTCAGATCTATGGGGCAGGAGCTACTGTGGGGCTGATGTGGGTAAAATCAATGGGGCAGAGCTGCTCTTGGGAACATGTGGGTCCGATCTATGGGGCAGGAGCTGCTGTGGGGCTGATGTGGGTCAGATCTATAGGGCAGGAGCTGCTGTGCGACAGATGTGGGTCAGATCTATGGGGCAGGAGCTGCTGTGTGGCTGATGTGGGTAAGATCCTTGGGGCTGAAGCTGCTGTGGGTCATATCTATTTGGCAGCAGCTGCTTTACATATGATGTGTGTCAGATCTATGGGGCAGGAGCTGCTGTGGGGCTGATGTGGGTTAGATCTATGGGGCAGGAGCTGTTGTGGGGCTGATGGGGGTCAGATCTATGGGGCAGGAGCTACTGTGGGGCTGATGGGGGTCAGATCTATGGGGCAGGAGCTACTGTGGGGCTGATGTTGGTCTGATCTATGGGGCAGGAGCTGCTGTGAGACAGATGTGGGTCAGATCTATGGGGCAGGTGCTGCTGTGCGACATATGTGGGTCAGATCTATGGGGCAGGATCTGCTGTGGGGCTGATGTGGGAAAGTTCTATGGGGCAGGAGATGGTTTGGGGCAGAAGTGGGTCAGATCTATGGAGCAGGAGCTGCTGCGGGGCTGATTTGGGTCAGATCTATGGGGCAGGAGCTGCTGTGCGGCTGATGTGGGTTAGATCTATGGTGCAGGAGCTGTTGTGGGGCTGATGGGGGTCAGATCTATGGGGCAGGAGATGCTGTGGGTCAGATCTATGGGGCAGGAGCTGCTGTGGGGAACATGTGGGTCAGGTCTATGAGGCAGGAGCTGCTGTGGGGCAGATATGGGTCAGATCTATGGGTCAGCAGCTGCTGTGGGTCTGATGTGGGTCAGATCTATGGGGCAGGAGCTGCTGTGGGGCTGATGTGGGTCAGATCTATGGGGCAGGAGCTGCTGTGGGGCAGATGTACGGCATATCCATGGGGCAGGAGCTGCTGTGAGGCTGATGGGTGTTAGATCTATGGGGAGGAGCATCTGTGGTGCAGATGTGGGTCAGATCTATGGGGCAGGTGCTGCTGTGCGACATATGTGGGTCAGATCTATGGGGCAGGATCTGCTGTGGGGCTGATGTGGGAAAGATCTATGGGGCAGGGGATGCTTTGGGGCAGATGTGGGTCAGATCTATGGGGCAGGAGTTGCTGTGGGGCAGATGTAAGGCTTATCTATGGGGCAGGAGCTGCTGTGAGGCTGACGGGTGTTAGATCTATGGGGAGGAGCTGCTGTGGTTCAGATGTGGGTCAGAGCTATGGGGCAGGAGCTGCTGTGGGGCAGATGTGGGTCAGATCTATGGTGTAGGAGCTGCTGTGGGGCTGATGTGGGTCAGATCTATGGGGCAGGAGCTGCTGTGGGGCTGATGTGGGAAAGATCTATGGGGCAGGAGATGCTTTGGGGCAGATGTGGGTCAGATCTATGGGGCAGGTGTTGCTGTAAGGCTGATGTGGGTCAGATCCTTGGGGCTGAAGCTGCGGTGGGTCATATCTATTGGGCAGCAGCTGCTTTACATATGATGTGTGTCAGATCTATGGGGCAGGAGCTGCTGTGGGGCTGATGTGGGTTAGATCTATGGAGCAGGAGCTGTTGTGGGGCTGATGTGGGTTAGATCTATGGGGCAGGAGCTGTTGTGGGTCATATCTACTGGGCAGCAGCTGCTTTACATATGATGTGTGTCAGATCTATGGGACAGGAGCTACTGTGGGGCTGATGTTGGTCTGATCTATGGGGCAGGAGCTGCTGCGGGGCTGATTTGGGTCAGATCTTAGGGGCAGGAGCTGCTGTGGGGCTGATGTGGGCAGATCCTTGGGGCTGAAGCTGCTGTGGGTCATATCTACTGGGCAGCAGCTGCTTTACATATGATGTGTGTAAGATCTATGGGGCAGGAGCTGCTGTGGGGCTGATGTGGGTTAGATCTATGGGGCAGGAGCTGTTGTGGGGCTGATGGGGGTCAGATCTATGGGGCAGGAGCTACTGTGGGGCTGATGATGGTATGATCTATGGGGCAGGAGCTGCTGCGGGGCTGATTTGGGTCAGATCTATGGGGCAGGAGCTGCTGTGGGTCTGATGTGGGTCAGATCTATGGGGCAGGAGCTGTTGTGGGGCTGATGGGGGTCAGATCTATGGGGAGGAGATGCTGTGGGTCAGATCTATGGGGCAGGAGATGCTGTGGGTCAGATCTATGGGGCAGGAGCTGCTGTGGGGCAGATGTGGGTCAGATCTATGGGTCAGCAGCTGCTGTGGGTCTGATGTGGGTCAGATTTATGGAGCAGGAGCTTCTGTGGGTCAGATCTATGGGGCAGGAACATATGTGGGCCTGATGTTGGTAAGATTTATGGAGCAGGAGCTGCTGTGTTGCAGATGTGGGTCAGAGCTATGGGGCAGGAGCTGCTGTGGGGCTGATGTGGGTCAGATCTATGGGGCAGGAGCTGCTGTGGTTAAGATCTATTTGGCAGGATCTGCTGTGGGGCAGATTTGGGTCAGATTTATGGGGCAGAAGCTGCAGTGGAGATGATGTACGTCAGATCTATGGGGCAGGAGCTGCTGTGGGGCTGCTGTGGGTTAGATCTATGGGGCAGGAGCTGTTGTGGGTCATATCTATTGGGCAGCAGCTGCTTTACATATGATGTGTGTCAGATCTATGGGGCCGGAGCTGCAGCGGGGCTGATGGGGGTCAGATCTATGGGGCAGGAGCTGCTGTGGGGCTGATGTGGGTCAGATCCTTGGGGCTGAAACTGCTGTGGGTCATATCTACTGGGCAGCAGCTGTTTACATATGATGTGTGTAAGATCTATTGGGCAGGAGCTGCTGTGGGGCTGATGTGGGTTAGATCTAAGGGGCAGGAGCTTTTGTGGGGCTGATGGGGGTCAGATCTATGGGGCAGGAGCTACTGTGGGGCTGATGGGGGTCAGATCTATGGGGCAGGAGCTGTTGTGGGGCTGATGTTGGTCTGATCTATGGGGCAGGAGCTGCTGTGCGACAGATGTGGGTCAGATCTATGGGGCAGGTGCTGCTGTGCGACATATGTGGGTCAGATCTATGGGGCAGGATCCGCTGTGGGGCTGATGTGGGAAAGATCTATGGGGCAGGAGATGCTTTGGGGCAGATGTGGGTCAGATCTATGGGGCAGGAGTTGCTGTGGGGCTGATGTGGGTCAGATCCTTGGGGCTGAAGCTGCTGTGGGTCATATCTATTGGGCAGCAGCTGCTTTACATATGATGTGTGTCAGATCTATGGGGCAGGAGCTGCTGTGGGGCTGATGTGGGTTAGATCTATGGGGCAGGAGCTGTTGTGGGGCCAATGGGCGTCAGATCCTTAGGGCAGGAGCTACTGTGGGGCTGATGTTGGTCTGATCTATGGGGCAGGAGCTGCTGCGGGGCTGATTTGGGTCAGATCTATGGGGCAGGAGCTGCTATGGGTCAGATCTATGGGGCAGGAACAGATGTGGGCCTGATGTTTGTCAGATTTATGGAGCAGGAGCTGCTGTGTTGCAGATGTGGGTCAGATCTATGGTGTAGGAGCTGCTGTGGGGCAGATGTAGGGCTTATCTACGGGGCAGGAGCTGCTGTGAGGCTGATGGGTGTTAGATCTATGGGGAGGAGCTGCTGTGGTGCAGATGTGGGTCAGAGCTATGGTGTAGGAGCTGCTGTGGGGCTGATGTGAGTCAGATCTATGGGGCAGGAGCTGCTGTGGTTAAGATCTATTTGGCAGGATCTGCTGTGGGGCACATTTGGGTCAGATCTATGGGGCAGGAGCTGCAGTGGAGATGATGTACGTCAGATCTATGGGGCAGGAGCTGCTGTGGGTCATATCTATTGGGCAGCAGCTGCTTTACATATGATGTGTGTCAGATCTATGGGGCCGGAGCTGCAGTGGGGCTGATGGGGGTCAGATCTATGGGGCAGGAGCTACTGTGGGGCTGATGTGGGTCAAATCAATGGGGCAGAGCTGCTCTTGGGAACATGTGGGTCAAATCTATGGGGCAGAGTTGCTGTGGGGCTGATCTGGGTCAGATCTATAGGGCAGGAGCTGCTGTGCGACAGATGTGGGTCAGATCTATGGGGCAGGTGCTGCTGTGCGACATATGTGGGTCAGATCTATAGGGCAGGATCTGCTGTGGGGCTGATGTGGGAAAGATCTATGGGGCAGGAGATGGTTTGGGGCAGATGTGGGTCAGATCTATGGGGCAGGAGCTGTTGTGGGGCTGATGGGGGTCAGATCCTTAGGGCAGGAACTACTCTGAGGCTGATGTTGGTCTGATCTATGGGGCAGGAGCTGCTGCGGGGCTGATTTGGGTCAGATATATGGGGCAGGAGCTGCTTTTGGGTTGATGTGGGTTAGATCTATGGGGCAGGAGCAGTTGTGGGGCTGATGGGGGTCAGATCTATGGGGCAGGAGATGCTGTGGGTCAGATCTATGGGGCAGGAGCTGCTGTGGGGAACATGTGTGTCAGGTCTATGGGGCAGGAGCTGCTGTGGGGCAGATGTGGGTCAGATCTATGGGTCTGCAGCTGCTGTGGGTCTGATGTGGGTCAGATCTATGGGTCAGCAGCTGCTGTGGGTCTGATGTGGGTCAGATTTATGGAGCAGGAGCTTCTGTGGGTCAGATCTATGGGGCAGGAACAGATGTGGGTCTGATGTTGGTCAGATTTATGGAGCAGGAGCTGCTGTGTTGCAGATGTGGGTCAGATCTATGGGGCAGGAGCTGCTGTGGTGCAGATGTGGGTCAGAGCTATGGGGCAGGAGCTGCTGTGTGGCAGATATGGGTCAGATCTATGGTGTAGGGGCTGCTGTGGGGCTGATGTGGGTCAGATCTATGGGGCAGGAGCTGCTGTGGTTAAGATCTATTTGGCAGGATCTGCTGTGGGGCAGATTTGGGTCAGATCTATAAGGCAGGAGCTGCAGTGGAGATGATGTACGTCAGATCTATGGGGCAGGAGCTGCTGTGGGGCTGCTGTGGGTTAGATCTATGGGGCAGGAGCTGTTGTGGGTCATATCTATTGGGCAGCAGCTGCTTTACATATGATGTGTGTCAGATCTATGGGGCTGGAGCTGCTGCGGGGCTGATTTGGGTCAGATCTATGTAGCAGGCGCTGCTGTGGGGCTGATGTGGGTTAGATCTATGGAGCAGGAGCTGTTGTGGGGCTGATGGGGGTCAGATCTATGGGGCAGGAGCTACTGTGGGGCTGATGTGGGTCAAATCAATGGGGCAGAGCTGCTCTTGGGAACATGTGGGTCAGATCTATGGGGCAGGAGCTGCTGTGGGGCTGATGTGGGTCAGATCTATAGGGCAGGAGCTGCTGTGCGACAGATGTGGGTCAGATCTATGGGGCAGGAGCTGCTGTGGGGCTGATGTGGGTCAGATCCTTGGGGCTGAAGCTGCTGTGGGTCATATCTACTGGGCAGCAGCTGCTTTACATATGATGTGTGTCAGATCTATGGGGCAGGAGCTGCTGTGGGGCTGATGTGGGTTAGATCTATGGGGCAGGAGCTGTTGTGGGGTAGATGGGGGTCAGATCTATGGGGCAGGAGCTACTGTGAGGCTGATGGGTGTCAGATCTATGGGGCAGGAGTTGCTGTTGGGCTGATGTTGGTCTGATCTATGGGGCAGGAGCTGCTGTGCGACAGATGTGGGTCAGATCTATGGGGCAGGTGCTGCTGTGCGACATATGTGGGTCAGATCTATGGGGCAGGATCTGCTGTGGGGCTGATGTGGGAAAGATCTATGGGGCAGGAGATGCTTTGGGGCAGATGTGGGTCAGATCTATGAGGCAGGAGTTGCTGTGGGGCTGATGTGGGTCAGATCCTTGGGGCAGGAGCTGCTGTGGGTCATATCTATTGGGCAGCAGCTGCTTTACATATGATGTGTGTCAGATCTATGGGGCAGGAGCTGCTGTGTGGCTGATGTTGGTTAGATCTATGGGGCAGGAGCTGTTGTGGGGCTGATGGGGGTCAGATCCTTAGGGCAGGAGCTACTGTGGGGCTGATGTTGGTCTGATCTATGGGGCAGGAGCTGCTGTGCGACAGATGTGGGTCAGATCTATGGGGCAGGAGCTGCTGTGCGACAGATGTGGGTCAGATCTATGGGGCAGGTGCTGCTGTGCGACATATGTGGGTCAGATCTATGGGGCAGGATCTGCTGTGGGGCTGATGTGGGTTAGATCTATGGGGCAGGAGCTGTTGTGGGGCTGATGGGGTCAGATCTATGGGGCAGGATCTACTGTGGGGCTGATGTTGGTCTGATCTATGGGGCAGGAGCTGCTGCGGGGCTGATTTGGGTCAGATCTATGGGTCAGCAGCTGCTGTGGGTCTGATGTGGGTCAGATCTATGGGGCAGGAGCTGTTGTGGGGCTGATGGGGGTCAGATCTATGGGGCAGGAGATGCTGTGGGTCAGATCTATGGGGCAGGAGCTTCTGTGGGGTGAATGTGGGTCAGGTCTATGGGGCAGGAGCTGCTGTGGGGCAGATGTGGGTCAGATCTATGGGTCAGCAGCTACTGTGGGTCTGATGTGGGTCAGATCTATGGGGCAGGAGCTGCTGTGGGGCTGATGTGTGTCAGATCTATGGGGCAGGAGCTGCTGTGGGGCTGATGTTGGTCTGATCTATGGGACAGGAGCTGCTGCGGGGCTGATTTGGGTCAGATCTATAGGGCAGGAGCTGCTGTGGCGCTGATGTGGGTTAGATCTATGGGGCAGGAGCTGTTGTGGGGCTGATGGGGGTCAGATCTATGGGGCAGGAGATGCTGTGGGTCAGATCTATGGCGCAGGAGCTTCTGTGGGGCAGATGTGGGTCAGATCTATGGGGCAGGAGCTGCTGTAGGGCAGATGTGGGTCAGATCTATGGGTGAGCAGCTGCCGTGGGTCTGATGTGGGTCAGATCTATGGGGCAGGAGCTGCTGTGTTGCAGATGTGGGTCAGATCTATGGTGCAGGAGCTGCTGTGGGGCTGATGTGGGTCAGATCTATGGGGCAGGAGCTGCTGTGGGGCAGATGTAGGGCATATCTATGGGGCAGGAGCTGCTGTGAGGCTGATGGGTGTAAGATCTATGGGGAGGAGCTGCTGTGGTGCAGATGTGGGTCAGAGCTATGGGGCAGGAGCTGCTGTGGGGCAGAAGTGGGTAAGATCTATGGTGTAGGAGATGGTGTGTGGCAGATGTGGGTCAGATCTATGGTGTAGGAGCTGCTGTGGGGCTGATGTGGGTCAGATCTATGGGGCAGGAGCTGCTGTGGTTAAGACCTATTTGGCAGGATCTGCTGTGGGGCAGATTTGGGTCAGATCTATGGGGCAGGAGCTGCTGTGTGGCAAATGTGGGTCAGATCTATGGGGCAGGAGCTGCTATGGGTCAGATCTATGGGGCAGGAACAGATGTGGGCCTGATGTTTGTCAGATTTATGGAGCAGGAGCTGCTGTGTTGCAGATGTGGGTCAGATCTATGGTGCAGGAGCTGCTGTGGGGCAGATGTAGGGCTTATCTACGGGGCAGGAGCTGCTGTGAGGCTGATGGGTGTTAGATCTATGGGGAGGAGCTGCTGTGGTGCAGATGTGGGTCAGAGCTATCGGGCAGGAGCTGCTGTGTGGCAGATGTGGGTCAGATCTATGGTGTAGGAGCTGCTGTGGGGCTGATGTGGGTCAGATCTATGGGGCAGGAGCTGCTGTGGTTAAGATCTATTTGGCAGGATCTGCTGTGGGGCAGATTTGGGTCAGATCTATGGGGCAGGAGCTGCTGTGTGGCCAATGTGGGTCAGATCTATGGGGCAGGAGCTGTTGTGGTGCTGATGGGGTCAGATCTATGGGGCAGGAGCTACTGTGGGGCTGATTGGGGTCAGATCTATGGGGCAGGAGCTGCTGTGGGGCTGATGTGGGTTAGATCTATGGAGCAGGAGCTGTTGTGGGGCTGATGGGGGTCAGATCTATGGGGCAGTAGCTACTGTGGGGCTGATGTGGGTCAGATCTATGGGGCAGGAGCTACTGTGGGGCTGATGTTTGTCAGATCTATGGGGCAGGAGCTTCTGTGGGGCTGATGGGGGTCACATCTATGGGGCAGGATCTGCTGTGGGGCTGATGTGGGAAAGATCTATGGGGCAGGAGATGCTTTGGGGCAGATGTGGGTCAGATCTATGGGGCAGGATCTGCTGTGGGGCTGATACGATTAAGATCTATGGAGCGGGAGATGCTATGGGGCTGATGAGGGTCAGATCTATGGGGCAGGAGCTGATGTGGGGCTGATGTTGGTCTGATCTATGGGGCAGGAGCTGCTGTGGGGCTGATTTGGGTCAGATCTATGGGTCAGCAGCTGCTGTGGGTCTGATGTGGGTCAGATCTATGGGGCAGGAGCTGTTGTGGGGCTGATGGGGGTCAGATCTATGGGGCAGGAGATGCTGTGGGTCAGATCTTTGGGGCAGGAGCTGCTGTGCGGTAAATGTGGGTCAGGTCTATGGGGCAGGAGCTGCTGTGGGGCAGATGTGGGTCAGATCTATGGGTCAGCAGCTACTGTGGGTCTGATGTGGGTCAGATCTATGGGGCAGGAGCTGCTGTGGGGCTGCTGTGTGTCAGATCTATGGGGCAGGAGCTGCTGTGGGGCTGATGTTGGTCTGATCTATGGGACAGGAGCTGCTGCGGGGCTGATTTGGGTCAGATCTATGGGGCAGGAGCTGCTGTAGGGCTGATGTGGGTTAGATCTATGGGGCAGGAGCTGTTGTGGGGCTGATGGGGGTCAGATCTATGGCGCAGGAGCTGCTGTGGGGAACATGTGGGTCAGGTCTATGGGGCAGGAGCTGCTGTGTTGCAGATGTGGGTCAGATCTATGGTGCAGGAGCTGCTGTGGGGCAGATGTAGGGCATATCTATGGGGCAGGAGCTGCTGTGAGGCTGATGGGTGTTAGATCTATGGGGAGGAGCTGCTGTGGTGCAGATGTGGGTCAGAGCTATGGGGCAGGAGCTGTTGTGGGTCATATCTATTGGGCAGCAGCTGCTTTACATATGATGTGTGTCAGATCTATGGGGCCGGAGCTGCAGTGGGGCTGATGGGGGTCAGATCTATGGGGCAGGAGATGCTTTGGGGCAAATGTGTGTCAGATCTATGGGGCAGGAGCTACTGTGGGGCTGATGGGGGTCAGATCTATGGGGCAGGAGCTGCTGTGGTTAAGACCTATTTGGCAGGATCTGCTGTGGGGCAGATTTGGGTCAGATCTATGGGGCAGGAGCTGCTGTGTGGCAAATGTGGGTCAGATCTATGGGGCAGGAGCTGCTGTGAGGCTGATGGGTGTTAGATCTATGGGGAGGAGCTGCTGTGGTGCAGATGTGGGTCAGAGCTATCGGGCAGGAGCTGCTGTGTGGCAGATGTGGGTCAGATCTATGGTGTAGGAGCTGCTGTGGGGCTGATGTGGGTCAGATCTATGGGGCAGGAGCTGCTGTGGTTAAGATCTATTTGGCAGGATCTGCTCTGGGGCAGGCTTGGGTCAGATCTATGGGGCAGGAGCTGCAGTGGAGATGATGTACGTCAGATCTATGGGGCAGGAGCTGCTGTGGGGCTGATGTGGGTCAGATCTATGGGGCAGGAGCTACTGTGGGGCTGATGTGGGTCAGATCTATGGGGCAGGAGCTGCTGTGGGGCTGATGGGGGTCACATCTATGGGGCAGGATCTGCTGTGGGGCTGATGTGGGAAAGATCTATGGGGCAGGAGATGCTTTGGGGCAGATGTGGGTCAGATATATGGGGCAGGATCTGCTGTGGGGCTGATACGATTAAGATCTATGGAGCGGGAGATGCTATGGGGCTGATGAGGGTCAGATCTATGGGGCAGGAGCTGATGTGGGGCTGATGTTGGTCTGATCTATGGGGCAGGAGTTGCTGTGGGGCTGATTTGGGTCAGATCTATGGGTCAGCAGCTGCTGTGGGTCTGATGTGGGTCAGATCTATGGGGCAGGAGCTGTTGTGGGGCTGATGTGGGTCAGATCTATGGGGCAGGAGATGCTGTGGGTCAGATCTATGGGGCAGGAGCTGCTGTGGGGTAAATGTGGGTCAGGTCTATGGGGCAGGAGCTGCTGTGGGGCAGATGTGGGTCAGATCTATGGGTCAGCAGCTACTGTGGGTCTGATGTGGGTCAGATCTATGGGGCAGGAGCTGCTGTGGGGCTGCTGTGTGTCAGATCTATGGGGCAGGAGCTGCTGTGGGGCTGATGTTGGTCTGATCTATGGGACAGGAGCTGCTGCGGGGCTGATTTGGGTCAGATCAATGGGGCAGGAGCTGCTGTGGGGCTGATGTGGGTTAGATCTATGGCGCAGGAGCTGCTGTGGGGAACATGTGGGTCAGGTCTATGGGGCAGGAGCTGCTGTGTTGCAGATGTGGGTCAGATCTATGGTGCAGGAGCTGCTGTGGGGCAGATGTAGGGCATATCTATGGGGCAGGAGCTGCTGTGAGGCTGATGGGTGTTAGATCTATGGGGAGGAGCTGCTGTGGTGCAGATGTGGGTCAGAGCTATGGGGCAGGAGCTGCTGTGGGGCAGAAGTGGGTAAGATCTATGGGGTAGGAGATGGTGTGTAGCAGATGTGGGTCAGATCTATGGGGCAGGAGCTGCAGTGGAGATGATGTACGTCTGATCTATGGGGCAGGAGCTGCTGTGGGGCCACTGTGGGTTAGATCTATGGGGCAGGAGCTGTTGTGGGTCATATCTATTGGGCAGCAGCTGCTTTACATATGATGTGTGTCAGATCTATGGGGCCGGAGCTGCAGTGGGGCTGATGGGGGTCAGATCTATGGGGCAGGAGATGCTTTGGGGCAAATGTGTGTCAGATCTATGGGGCAGGAGCTACTGTGGGGCTGATGGGGGTCAGATCTATGGGGCAGGAGCTGCTGTGGTTAAGACCTATTTGGCAGGATCTGCTGTGGGGCAGATTTGGGTCAGATCTATGGGGCAGGAGCTGCTGTGTGGCAAATGTGGGTCAGATCTATGGGGCAGGAGCTGCTGTGAGGCTGATGGGTGTTAGATCTATGGGGAGGAGCTGCTGTGGTGCAGATGTGGGTCAGAGCTATCGGGCAGGAGCTGCTGTGTGGCAGATGTGGGTCAGATCTATGGTGTAGGAGCTGCTGTGGGGCTGATGTGGGTCAGATCTATGGGGCAGGAGCTGCTGTGGTTAAGATCTATTTGGCAGGATCTGCTCTGGGGCAGGCTTGGGTCAGATCTATGGGGCAGGAGCTGCAGTGGAGATGATGTACGTCAGATCTATGGGGCAGGAGCTGCTGTGGGGCTGATGTTGGTCTGATCTATGGGGCAGGAGCTGTTGTGGGGCTGATGGGGGTCAGATCTATGGGGCAGGAGATTCTGTGGGTCAGATCTATGGGGCAGGAGCTTCTGTGGGGCAGATGTGGGTCAGATCTATGGGTCAGCAGCAGCTGTGGGTCTGATGTGTGTCAGATCTATGGGGCAGAGGCTGCTGTGGGGCAGATGTGGGTCAGATCTATGGGGCAGAGCTGCTGTGGGTCAGATCTATGGGGCAGGAACAGATGTGGGCCTGATGTTGGTCAGATTTATGGAGCAGGAGCTGCTGTGTTGCAGATGTGGGTCAGATCTATGGGGCAGGAGCTACTGTGGGGCTGACTGGGGTCAGATCTATGGGGCAGGAGCTGCTGTGGGGCTGATGTGGGTTAGATCTATGGGGCAGGAGCTGTTGTGGGGCTGATGGGGGTCAGATCTACGGGGCAGGAGCTACTGTGGGGTTGATGTGGGTCAGATCTATGGGGCAGGAGCTGCTGTGGGGCTGATGGGGGTCACATCTATGGGGCAGGATCTGCTGTGGGGCTGATGTGGGAAAGATCTATGGGGCAGGAGATGCTTTGGGGCAGATGTGGGTCAGATATATGGGGCAGGATCTGCTGTGGGGCTGATACGATTAAGATCTATGGAGCGGGAGATGCTATGGGGCTGATGAGGGTCAGATCTATGGGGCAGGAGCTGATGTGGGGCTGATGTTGGTCTGATCTATGGGGCAGGAGCTGCTGTGGGGCTGATTTGTGTCAGATCTATGGGTCAGCAGCTGCTGTGGGTCTGATGTGGGTCAGATCTATGGGGCAGGAGCTGTTGTGGGGCTGATGGGGGTCAGATCTATGGGGCAGGAGATGCTGTGGGTCAGATCTATGGGGCAGGAGCTGCTGTGGGGTAAATGTGGGTCAGGTCTATGGGGCAGGAGCTGCTGTGGGGCAGATGTGGGTCAGATCTATGGGTCAGCAGCTACTGTGGGTCTGATGTGGGTCAGATCTATGGGGCAGGAGCTGCTGTGGGGCTGCTGTGTGTCAGATCTATGGGGCAGGAGCTGCTGTGGGGCTGATGTTGGTCTGATCTATGGGACAGGAGCTGCTGCGGGGCTGATTTGGGTCAGATCAATGGGGCAGGAGCTGCTGTGGGGCTGATGTGGGTTAGATCTATGGGGCAGGAGCTGTTGTGGGGCTGATGGGGGTCAGATCTATGGCGCAGGAGCTGCTGTGGGGAACATGTGGGTCAGGTCTATGGGGCAGGAGCTGCTGTGTTGCAGATGTGGGTCAGATCTATGGTGCAGGAGCTGCTGTGGGGCAGATGTAGGGCATATCTATGGGGCAGGAGCTGCTGTTAGGCTGATGGGTGTTAGATCTATGGGGAGGAGCTGCTGTGGTGCAGATGTGGGTCAGAGCTATGGGGCAGGAGCTGCTGTGGGGCAGAAGTGGGTAAGATCTATGGGGTAGGAGATGGTGTGTGGCAGATGTGGGTCAGATCTATGGGGCAGGAGCTGCAGTGGAGATGATGTACGTCTGATCTATGGGGCAGGAGCTGCTGTGGGGATACTGTGGGTTAGATCTATGGGGCAGGAGCTGTTGTGGGTCATATCTATTGGGCAGCAGCTGCTTTACATATGATGTGTGTCAGATCTATGGGGCCGGAGCTGCAGTGGGGCTGATGGGGGTCAGATCTATGGGGCAGGAGATGCTTTGGGGCAAATGTGTGTCAGATCTATGGGGCAGGAGCTACTGTGGGGCTGATGGGGGTCAGATCTATGGGGCAGGAGCTGCTGTGGTTAAGACCTATTTGGCAGGATCTGCTGTGGGGCAGATTTGGGTCAGATCTATGGGGCAGGAGCTGCTGTGTGGCAAATGTGGGTCAGATCTATGGGGCAGGAGCTGCTGTGAGGCTGATGGGTGTTAGATCTATGGGGAGGAGCTGCTGTGGTGCAGATGTGGGTCAGAGCTATCGGGCAGGAGCTGCTGTGGGGCAGAAGTGGGTAAGATCTATGGGGTAGGAGATGGTGTGTGGCAGATGTGGGTCAGATCTATGGTGTAGGAGCTGCTGTGGGGCTGATGTGGGTCAGATCTATGGGGCAGGAGCTGCTGTGGTTAAGATCTATTTGGCAGGATCTGCTCTGGGGCAGGCTTGGGTCAGATCTATGGGGCAGGAGCTGCAGTGGAGATGATGTACGTCAGATCTATGGGGCAGGAGCTGCTGTGGGGCTGATGTTGGTCTGATCTATGGGGCAGGAGCTGTTGTGGGGCTGATGGGGGTCAGATCTATGGGGCAGGAGATGCTGTGGGTCAGATCTATGGGGCAGGAGCTTCTGTGGGGCAGATGTGGGTCAGATCTATGGGTCAGCAGCAGCTGTGGGTCTGATGTGTGTCAGATCTATGGGGCAGAGGCTGCTGTGGGGCAGATGTGGGTCAGATCTATGGGGCAGAGCTGCTGTGGGTCATCTATGGGGCAGGAACAGATGTGGGCCTGATGTTGGTCAGATTTATGGAGCAGGAGCTGCTGTGTTGCAGATGTGGGTCAGATCTATGGTGCAGGAGCTGCTGTGGGGCAGATGTAGGGCATATCTATGGGGCAGGAGCTGCTGTGAGGCTGATGGGTGTTAGATCTATGGGGAGGAGCTGCTGTGGGGCAGATGTGGGTCAGAGATATGGGGCAGGAGCTGCTGTGTGGCAGATGTGGGTCAGATCTATGGTGCAGGAGGTGCTGTGGGGCTGATGTGGGTCAGATCTATGGGGCAGGAGCTGCTGTGGTTAAGATCTATTTGGCAGGATCTGCTGTGGGGCAGATGTGGGTCAGATCTATGGGTCAAGAGCTGCTGTGGGGCAGATGTGGGTCAGTTCTATGGGGCAAGAGCTGCTGTGGTGCAGATGTGGGTCAGATCTATGGGGCAGGAGCTGCTGTGGGGCTGATACGGTTAAGATCTATGGAGCGGGAGATGCTATGGGGCTGATGAGGGTCAGATCTATGGGGCAGGAGCTGATGTGGGGCTGATGTTGGTCAGATCTATAGGGCAGGAGCTGCAGTGGGGCTGATGTGGGTCAGATCTATGGGGCAGGATCTCCTGTGGGGCTGATGTGGGTCAAATCAATGGGGCAGAGCTGCTCTGGGGCACATGTGGGTCAGATCTATGGAGCAGGAGCTGCTGTGGGGCAGATTTGAATCAGATCTATAGGGCAGGAGCTGCTGTGGGTCAGATCTATGGAGCAGGAGCTGCTGTGGGGCACATGTGAGTTAGATCTATTGGGCTGGAGATGGTGTGGGGCAGATTTGGGTCAGATCTATGGGGCAGGAGCTGCTGTGTGGCTGAAACGGTTAAGATCTATGGAGAGGGAGCTGCTGTGGGGCACATTTGAGTTAGATCTATGGGGCAGGAGATGGTGTGGGGCAGATTTGGGTCAGATCTATGGGGCAGGAGCTGCTGTGTGGCTGATGAGGGTCAGATCTATGGGGCATGGGCTGCTGTGGGTCAGATCTACGGGACTGGAGCTGCAGTGGAGCACATGTGGGTCAGATCTATGGGGTAGAAGCTGCTGTGGGGCTGATGGGGGTCATATCTATAAGGCAGGAGCTGCTGTGGGGCTGACGTGGGTCAGACCTATGAGGCAAGAGCTGCTGTGGGGCAGAGTTGGGTCAGATCTATGGGGCAGGAGCTGCTGTGGGGCTGATGTGGGTCAGATCTATGGGGCAGGAGCTGCTGTGGGGCTGATGTGGGTCAGATCTATGGGGCAGGAGATGCTGTGGGTCAGATCTATGGGCCGGAGCTGCTGTGGGGAACATGTGGGTCAGGTCTATGGGGCAGGAGCTGCTGTGGGGCTGATGTGGGTCAGATCTATGGGGCAGGAGCTGCTGTGGGGGACATGTTGGTCAGATCTATGGGGAAGAGCTGCTGTTGGTCTGATCATTGGGGCAGGAGCAGCAGTGGGGCAGATTTGGGTAAGATCTATAAGGCAGGAGCGGCTGTGGGGCTGATGTGGGTCAGATCTATGGTGCAGGAGCTGCTGTGGGGCAGATGTAGGGCATATCTATGGGGCAGGAGCTGCTGTGAGGCTGATGGGTGTTAGATCTATGGGGAGGAGCTGCTGTGGTGCAGATGTGGGTCAGAGCTATGGGGCAGGAGCTGCTGTGGGGCAGATGTGGGTAAGATCTATGGGGTAGGAGATGGTGTGTGGCAGATGTGGGTCAGGTCTATGGTGTAGGAGCTGCTGTGGGGCTGATGTGGGTCAGATCTATGGGGCAGGAGCTGCTGTGGTTAAGATCTATTTGTCCGGATCTGCTGTGGGGCAGATTTGGTCAGATCTATGGGGCAGTTTCTGCTGTGTGGCAAATGTGGGTCAGATCTATGAGGCAGGAGCTGCTGTGGGTCAGATCTATGGGGCAGGAACAGATGTGGGCCTGATGTTGGTCAGATTTCTGGAGCAGGAGCTGCTGTGGGGCTGATGTGGGTCAGATCTATGGTGCAGGACCTGCTGTGGGGCAGATGTAGGGCTTCTCTATGGGGCAGGAGCTGCTGTGAGGCTGATGGGTGTTAGATCTATGGGGCGGAGCTGCTGTGGTGCAGATGTGGGTCAGATCTATGGGGAGGAGCTGCTGTGGTGCAGATGTGTGTCAGAGCTATGGGGCAGGAGCTGCTGTGTGGCAGATGTGGGCCAGATCTATGGTGTAGGAGCTGCTGTGGGGCTGATGTGGGTCAGATCTATGGGGCAGGAGCTGCTGTGGTTAAGATCTATTTGGCAGGATCTGCTGTGGGGCAGATTTGGGTCAGATCTATGGGGCAGGAGCTGCAGTGGAGATGATGTACGTCTGATCTATGGGGCAGGAGCTGCTGTGGGGCTACTGTGGGTTAGATCTATGGGGCAGGAGCTGTTGTGGGTCATATCTATTGGGCAGCAGCTGCTTTACATATGATGTGTGTCAGATCTATGGGGCCGGAGCTCCAGTGGGGCTGATGGGGGTCAGATCTATGGGGCAGGAGATGCTTTGGGGCAAATGTGTGTCAGATCTATGGGGCAGGAGCTACTGTGGGGCTGATGGGGGTCAGATCTATGGTGCAGGAGCTGCTGCGGGGCAGATTTGGGTCAGATCTATGGAGCAGGAGCTGCTGTGGGGCTGATGGGGGTCAGATCTATGGGGCAGGAGCTACTGTGGGGCTGATGGGGGTCTGATCTATGGGGCAGGAGCTGCTGTGCGACAGATGTGGGTCAGATCTATGGGGCAGGAGCTGCTGTGCGACATATGTGGGTCAGATCTATGGGGCAGGATCTGTTGTGGGGCTGATGTGGGAATGATCTATGGGGCAGGAGATGCTTTGGGGCAGATGTGGGTCAGATCTATGGGGCAGGAGTTGCTGTGGGCCTTATGTCGGTCCGATCTATTGGGCAGGAGCTGCTGTGGGGCGCATGTGAATCAGGTCTATGGGGCAGGAGCTGCTGTGGGTCAGATTGTCGTGGTTTAATAATGTTGTAATTTTGCTATCAGTATTCCACATCATAACATCATATAAAGCATGGATAATTTTACTGAATCTGCAACTTACAGAAGAAGACTACATCTCCCAGAGAGCAACACGATGGGTCACGGGACCTGGACTCTATATTAACTCTGTCGCAGAACAGACTGACGTCTTTCGAGTTCTGGCGTTCAGGGCAGTGTGTGGGAGCCTTCAGCCGTTCGCCCAGATTCACAGTAGGCCTCGGTTACGGGACTCATTCTCTCTCCTATTTTGCTTGATTCATTAGCTCAATTTTCAATTATATTGTATTCTATTGTGTTATCCTGTATTTCGATATAGTATTTAGTAAATAAGTGTGCCTCCTTACATCGTTGCCGCTGTTTTCTTTTCTTAATTAACTTTTTCTTTTCGGCTGAGGGCCCTTCAGGGGCCCACGGCCCTTGTCACGGACGCAGGTGGATTTTTCGTTCAAACCGTGACAGATTTGGTAGCAGAGGATGGTTCCACTGTTGCAGCCACCCCCATAAGGCATTTGCCACCATCCATGAATCAGTATAAAGATGAAGCATTGGCCACCTCTCCCGTTCAGCCACATCTAAAGCCAGCTGAACAGCCTTTACCTCTGCAAATTGACTTGATTCTCCTTTACCTTCAGTGGCCTCTGCAACTTGTCGTGTGGGGCTCCATACAGCAGCTTTCCATCTGCGATGCTTCCCTACAATACGACATGATCCGTCTGTGAATAGGGCAAATTACTTTTCGTTTTCTGGTAGCTCATTGTATGGTGGTGCCTCTTTAGCACGTGATACCTCTTCTGTAGGTGGTGTTTCAATTTTTTTACTCTCAGGCCAGTCCATGATCACTTCTAGTATTCCAGGACGGCTGAGTTTTCCCATTCCAGCTCGTTGAGTAATTAATGAAATCCACTTACTCCAAGTGGCATCAGTAGCATGATGGATGGAGGGAACCTGTCCTTTAAACATCCAATTTATTACTGGCAAGCGAGGTGCTAGAAGAAGCTGAACCTCTGTCCCAACTACTTCAGAAGCAGCCCGAACCCCCTCATACACGGCTAAGATCTCCTTCTTAGTCGGAGTGTAGCGCTCCTCAGACCCTTTATATGCTTGACTCCAAAATCCTAGGGGTCGGCCTCGGATCCTCACATCCTGCCCCGTCCGTACTGGCCCCAAGGCCACGGCACGGGCTATTTCTTGTTTTCTCTGCTCAAAAGCCTGCTGCTGCTCAGGACCCCATGAGAAATTATTCTTCTTCTGTGTTACCTGATAGAGGGGGCTCACTATGTGGCTGTAGTTTGGGACATGCATTCTCCAAAAGCCCAATACTCCCAGAAAAGATTGGGTCTCTGTCTTGTCGGTGGGCGGAGACATAGCAGTGATTTTGTCAATCACATCTGCTGGGATGTGACGACGTCCATCTTGCCATTTTATACCTAAGAACTGGATTTCCTGGGCAGGCCCCTTCACCTTGCTGCGCTTAATGGCAAAACCAGCTTGCAAAAGAATTTGGATTATCTGTTTCCCTTTCTTGAAAACCTCTGCTGCTGTATGGCCCCACACTACAATATCATCAATATACTGCAAGTGCTCAGGAGCATCACCCTGTTCCAAAACAGCTTGGATCAATCCATGGCAAATTGTTGGGCTGTGCTTCCACCCCTGAGGTAAACGGTTCCAGGTGTACTGAATACCTCTCCAGGTAAAAGCAAACTGTGGCCTACATTTTGCAGCCAATGGGATGGAAAAGAAGGCATTAGCAATGTCAATGGTGGCATACCACCTAGCTTCTTTTGACTCCAGTTCATACTGGAGTTCTAGCATGTCTGGTACAGCAGCACTTAATGGAGGTGTGACTTCATTCAGGCCACGGTAATCCACCGTCAGCCTCCATTCCCCACTGGTTTTACACACTGGCCATATGGGGCTGTTAAAAGGCGAGTGAGTTTTGCTAATCACTCCCTGATTCTCTAATTGGCGAATTAGCTTGTGAATGGGGAGCAATGAGTCCCTATTGGTGCGGTACTGTGAACCACTCTGGTGACAATTGGTACCTCTTGGTCTTTTACCTGGTGCAACCTCCCAGCACCCGCTGGGAGACCCGGCGCTCGCTGCGTTGCTTCCGTCCTCCGTTCGGGGGGTTCCGTGCGCCAGCGCCGGCGCATGGAAAGGGGGTGTGCGGCTGGTCGCGCGAGGGCGCGTGCCAGGCCCCCTTTCACCCGGTTTTTCCCCATCCATCCATCCATCCATCCATCCATCCATCCATCCATCCAATTTTCCGCTTCGTGGCGGCGCGGGGTAGACCTGGGCGACCATCCACCCGCTCGATCGGCGGGTGCAGTTTCCCGTCCGTGCCGCGGGTAGACGTGTCGGCTGTAGCCGCGCGTCACGCAGCTGTGTCAAGTGGTAAGGGTACGACGAACGGCCAGCCGCCCCCCGACCCGACCCGACCAGACCCGACCCGACCCGACCCGACCCAACCCGACCGCTTCCGCCGTTGACCCTCCCTCACGCCCACCCGAATCCTCCCCTCCCCTCCCCTCCCCTCCCCTCCCCTCCCCTCCCCTCCCCTCCCCTCCCCTCCCCTCCCCTCCCCTCCCCTCCCCTCCCCTCCCCTCACCTCTCCTCCCCTCCCCTCCCCTCCCCTCCCCTCGCCTCCCCTCCCCTCCCCTCCCCTCCTCTCCCCTCCCCTCCCCTCCCCTCCCCTCCCTTGTGGTGTTATTTAAATTTATTAAAATAAGTAGGGTAGACCTGGGGTCCGGCATTCGAGCTCGGGCGTCCTCGCGCACGACCGTCTCCGCTGTTCGTCCTCCCTCGGGCACGCTTGCTTCCTCCATTATTGTGGTGGGGTTTCTTGGTTTTTTGGTTTTTTTTAAATATTTTTGTTTCTTTTAAATTTTTTTTCCTTTTTTTCTCCTTTTTTCCCACTTTTTTCTTTTTTTTCCCTTTTTCCCCCTTTTTAAATATTTTTTTTCTTTTTTTCTTTCTTTTTTTTTTTTAAATTTTCTTTTCCACATATTTCCTTATTATTTATTTAGTTATTCATGCAATTATTAATATCACTCTTCCGCTCCCCCATCTTTTTATTAATTTTATTTTATTTTATTTTATTTTATTTTATTACTTTATTTTACCGCGACATTTTACGATCTATCTGTACTTTTTCACACCTTCTTCTCTTCCACTTTTCTTTGACATCTGGCTTCTCTTCCCTTCCCTTCCCTTCCCTTCCCTTCCCTTCCCTTCCCTTCCCTTCCCTTCCCTTCCCTTCCCTTCCCTTCCCTTCCCTTCCCTTCCCTTCCCTTCCCTTCCCTTCCCTTCCCTTCCCTTCCCTTCCCTTCCCTTCCCTTCCCTTCCCTTCCCTTCCCTTCCCTTCCCTTCCCTTCCCTTCCCTTCCCTTCCCTTCCCTTCCTTCCCTTCCCTTCCTTCCCTTCTCTTTCTCCTCGTCACCCGCGCGTGAGTAGGCCCGGCACGGCCTCTGTCACGAAGAAGGGGGTCGCTTGCGTGGCCGGGGAGGGATGGGGGGGTCCGTGACGGGGTTGCGGGTATGCGGGTAGACCTGGCTGCCGGCCGGCGCCTGATCTTCCCGGCCCCGCGTCCGTCTTCCACCTTCCCACCCCCAGTCCACACCGCACGAGCGGGAACACGACCCGTACCCGACGGCGGCCCGCCTCCGCCTGCCCCCACCCCGGCCCTCGCCCACAACCCGCCCTCTCCCGGACGCATCTCGCCCGACCGGCCCACGACCGTGTTTTTTTATTTGTTTGTTTGTTTTTTTTTTGTTTTTTTTTGTTTGGTCGGTCACTCGCTCGGTTATTTGTTTGGACCCGATTGGCCCGTTTGGTTTTTTTCTTTTCTTTCCTTTTTCCGCTGGGGTGCTCCTGACGGCTCGGCCCAATGGCGGCTCGACTTGGCGACCGGAGCCCGCAAAAACGCCTCGCCACCCCCCAGCCCCGCCGCCACCACCACCACCGCCACCACCGCCACCACCGCCACCACCGCCACCACCTCCTCCTCACGCCGAAAATCCCACGTACCGTTCCACCTCATCTGCTGGCTGGGAGAGAGGCTAGGCGCGAACCCCGCGGGGGACGCGGCTGCCTCCCGCCGGCCCACCTCTCGCCGCTGCCGTCTTCCCGCCGCTCTTTCGCCATCCCTCGCCACGCGGCCTGCCCGCAGTCCGGATATCCGGCCCGAACAGACCACGGTGGGCGAGGCCCGCGCACGCGCCCACGCTCTTCCTGCAGAGCCGAGGAGGCAGGGCGGGCGGGGCGGCTTTTTCAAAAACTAAAAAAGGGGAAAGTAAAGAAGAACCCACGAGAAAAACAAACAAACAAACAAACAAACAAACAAACGGAAAATAATAAAACCGAGAGGGCGCGTGGGGGCACGAACAAACAATCGAACGGACCAAAGTACGAACGAACGGACGAACAAACAAACACGCAGACAAAAGGGCAAAACCGCGGTGGCGGTGGCGGGACGGCCAGCTTCAAGCAAGGTCGAACCGAGAAGCCCGGGTGCGCCCCGACCCGGCGAACAGCGGCCGGCTCATACGTGCACCCTGGTCGTTCCGCGGCTGCGGCCGAGTGGTGTCTCCGTGTCGCCTCCGGTGCTCCGGCACGGTCAACACAGCTCGACCCCTGGCCATCGCGGCTCGAGTGCGCCGGCACGGTCCAGCCTCTCCCGGCAGGCTCCGCTCGACTCGGACGTTCCGCGGAAGTGGCCAAGTGTCGCTCTCGTGGCGGCTCCTCTGCGCTGGCACTGTCTACCCGGCTCCGAGCATCTCCAGAAGGTGTGGGGAAGGGGGGGGGGGGCACGGCGTCGGCGGCTAGGCGTCGCTTCCCATGCGGCTCGACTAGGTTGGCACGGTCTACCCGGCTCCGAGCGGGCCGTGGTGCTCGGCGGCGGCGGCTAGGGGTCGCTGCCTATGCGGCTCGTCTAGGTCGGCACGGTCTACCCGGCTGCGAGCAGGCCGTGGTTCTCGGCGGCGGAGGCTAGGGGTCGCTGCCTATGCGTCTCGGCTAGGTCGGCACGGTCTAACCGGCTCTGAGCGGGCCGTGGTGCTCGGTGGCGGGGGCAAGGGGTCACTGCCTATGCGGCTCGGCTAGGTCGGCACGGTCTACCCGGCTCCGAGCGGGCCATGGTGCTCGGCGGCGGGGGCTAGGGGTCTCTGCCTATGCGTCTCGGCTAGGTCGGCACGGTCTACCCGGCTCCGAGCGGGCCGTGGTGCTCGGCGGCGGGGGCTAGAGGTCGCTGCCTATGCGGCTCGGCTAGGTCGGCACGGTCTACCCGGCTCCGAGCGAGCCGTGGTGCTCGGCAGCGGGGGCTAGGGGTCGCTGCCTAAGCGGCTCGACTAGGTCGGCACGGTCTACCCTGCTCCGAGCGGGCTAGGGTGCTCGGCGGCGGCTGCTAAAGGTCGCTGCCTATGCGGCTCGACTAGATCGGCATGGTCTACCCTGCTCCGTGCCTGCGCGAGGTCTCGGCGGCGGTCGCTAGGTGTCGCTGCACGTCTGCCAGCCCGTCCGTCAGCGACCTCTAGCGTCCGCGGCGGAGCAGGGTAGACCGTGCCGACGTGAGCCGGCCGCCGCTCAGCTACCCCTGGCCGCCGCCGCATGAGCTTCGGTCCGCTCGGAGCCGGGTAGACCGTGCCGACCAACTCGAGTCAGACGTGCAGCGACCGCTGGCCAGCGCGGAGGCTCGTGTGCGCCGGCACGGTCCAGCCTCTCCCGGCGGGTTCCGCTCGGCTCGGACGCTCCTCGGCGGAATCGGGCGATCTGAGCTGCGGCGGCTCGAGTGAGCCGGCACTGCACAGCCTCTCCCGGCGGGCTTTGCTCGGCTCGGACGTTCCTCGGCGGCGTCCGGCGATCTGAGCAGCGGCGGCACGAGTGCACCGGCACGGTCCAACCGCTCTCGGCAAGCTCGGCTCGGCTCGGACGTTCTGCGGCTGCGTTCGGGGGGTCTCAGCCGCGGAGGCTCGGGTGCGCCGGTGCAGTCCAGCCTCTCCCGGCGGGCTCCGCTCGGCTCGGACGTTCCTCGGCGGCGTCCGGCGATCTGAGCCGCGGCGGCTCGAGTGCGCCGGCACGGTCCAACCGCTCCCGGCGAATTCCGATCGGCTCGGACGCTCCTCGGCGGAGTCGGGCAATCTGAGCCGCGGCGACACGGTCCAGCCTCTCCAGGCGGACTCAGCTCGGCTCGGACGTTCCGCGGAAGTGGCCAAGTGCCGCTCTTGTGGCTGCTCCGCTGCGCCCGCACTGTGTACCCGGCTCCGAGCATCTCCGGGGGGGGTGGGGGGGGGGAAGAGGGTGGGGGTGGTGGGGGTAGTAAGGGGGAGGGGGGGCACGGCGTCGGCGGCTAGGCGTCGCTGCCTATGCAGCTCGTCTAGGTCGGCACGGTCTACCCGGCTCCGAGCGAGCCGTGGTGCTCGGCGGCGGCGGCTAGGGGTCGCTGCCTATGCGGCTCGTCTAGGTCGGCACGGTCTACCCGGCTGCGAGCGGGCCGTGGTGCTCGGCGGCGGCTGCTAGAGGTTGCTGCCTATGCGTCTCGACTAGGTCGGCACAATCTACCCAGCTCCGAGCGGGCCGTGGTTCTCGGCGGCGGCGGCTAGGGGTCACTGCCTATGCGGCTTGTCTAGGTCGGCACGGTCTACTCGGCTCCGAGCGGGCCGTAGTGCTTGGCGGCGGCTGCTAGCAGTCGCTGCCTATGCGGCTCGACTAGGTCGGCACGGTCTACCCGGCTCCTTGCGGGCCGTGGTGCTCGGCGGCGGCTTCAAGGGGTCGCTGCCTATGCGTCTCGACTAGGTCGGCACAGTCTTCCCGGCTCCAAGCGAGCTGTGGTGCTCGGCGGCGGGGGGTTGGGGTCGCTGCCTAAGCGGCTCGACTAGGTCGGCACGGTCTACCTGGCTCCGAGCGGGCTAGGGTGCTCGGCGGCGGCTGCTAGAGGTCGCTGCCTATGCGGCTCGACTAGGTCGGCACGGTCTACCCGGCTCCGAGCGTGCGCGAGGGCTCGGCGGCGGTCGCTAGGTGTCGCTGTACGTCTGCCAGTCCGTCCATCAGCGACCTCTAGCGTCCGCGGCGGAGCAGGGTAGACCGTGCCGACGTGAGCCGGCCGCCGCTCAGCGACCCCTGGCCGCCGCCGCATGAGCTTCGGTCCGCTCGGAGCCGGGTAGACCGTGCCGACCAACTCGAGCCGGACGTGCAGCGACCGCTTGCCAGCGCGGAGGCTCGTGTGCGCCGGCACGGTCCAGCCTCTCCCGGCGGGTTCCGCTCGGCTCGGACGCTCCTCGGCGGAGTCAGGCGATCTGAGCCGCGGCGGCTCGAGTGCCCTGGCACTGCACAGCCTCTCCCGGCGGGCTCCGCTCGGCACGGATGTTCCTCAGCGTCGTCCGGCGATCTGAGCCGCGGCGGCACGAGTGCGCCGGCACGGTCCAACCACTCTCGGTGGGCTCGGCTCGGCTCGGACGTTCCGCGGCGGTGTCCGGGGGGTCTCAGCCGCGGCGGCTCCGGTGCGCCGGCACGGTCTAACCGCTCCCGGCGGGTTCCGCTCGGCTCGGACGCTCCTCGGCGGAGTCGAGCGGTCTGAGCCGCGGCAACACGGTCCAGCCTCTCCAGGCGGACTCAGCTCGGCTCGGACGTTCCGCGAAAGTGGCCAAGTGCCGCTCTTGTGGCTGCTCCGCTGCGCCGGCACTGTGTACCCGTTTCCGAGCGTCTCCGAAGGGGGGGGGGGGGGGGAAGAGGGGGGGGGGTGGGGGGGGGAGTAAGGGAGGGGGGGCAGCACGGCGTCAGCGGCTAGGCGTCGCTGCCCATGCGGCTCGACTTGGTTGGCACGGTCTACCTGGCTCCGAGCGGGCCGTGGTTCTCGGCGGCGGCGGCTAGGGGTCGCTGCCCATGCGGCTCGACTAGGTCGGCACGGTCTACCCGGCTCCGAGCTGGCCGTGGTTCTCGGCGGCGGCGGCTAGGGGTCGCTGCCTATGCGGCTCGTCTAGGTCGGCACGGTCTACCCGGCTCCGAGCGGGCCGTGGTGCTCGGCGGCGGCGGCTAGGGGTCGCTGCCTATGCGGCTCGTCTAGGTCGGCACGGTCTACCCGGCTATGAGCGGGCCGTGGTGCTCGGCGGCGGCGGCTAGGGGTCGCTGCCTATGCGGCTCGTCTATGTCGGCACGGTCTACCCAGCTCCGTGCGGGCCGTGGTTCTTGGCGACGTCGGCTAGGGGTCGCTGCCTATGCGTCTCGACTAGGTCGGCACGGTCTACCCGGCTCCGAGCGGGCCGTGGTGCTCGGCGGCGGCGGCTAGGGGTCGCTGCCTATGCGTCTCGGCTAGGTCGGCACGGTCTACCCGGCTCCGAGCGGGCCGTGGTGCTCGGCGGCGGCGGCTAGGGGTCGCTGCCTATGCGGCTTGCGTGTAGCTGCCAGGTCTACCCGCTTTCGGCTAGGCTTTGCCGCCCTGTGAGATGGGGGGCGCTAAAGCTCCGGAGCTTGCTGGGGGGTCGCTGTAGTTTCTTACCTACCGCTACGTCGACGTAGAGCGCCGCTTACCCTCGGCGCCGCTGCCGGTAGTCGGCGCCGTTCTTTTCCGAAGCAGTTTTTTCTTACGCCTTCCGTTTTCGTCTGCAGGAGCGAGCGCGTGCTCGTCTCCAGAGGCGGCAACGAGCGGGCGCAGGCGAGCGCGGTTGAGCGCCGGGCTGTGGAGTTTTTCGGTTGTGGCTTCCCGCCGCTCTTTCGCCATCCCTCGCTACGCGGCCTGCCCACAGTCCGGATTTCCGGCTCGAACGGACCCCGCTCAAGTGCGCCGGCACGGTCCAACCGCTCCCGGCGGGCACCGCTCGGCTCGGACGTTCCTCGGAATCAGCCAAATGTCGCTCCCGTGGCGTCTCCGCAGGCAAAAACGCATAGCCGGCGCCGCAAAGCTCGCAAGCCGCACCGAGCCGGGGAAACCGTGCCGTGGAGCAGCTGTGGGGCACATGTGGGTCAGATCTATGGGGTAGGAGCTGCTGTGCGGCTGATGTGGGTCAGATCTATGGGCAGGAGCTGATGTAGGGAAGATTTGGGTCTGATCTATGGGTTAGGAACTGCTGTGGTTCAGATCTATGGGGCAGGAGCAGCTGTGGGGCACATGTGGGTCAGATCTATGGGTTAGGTGCTGCTTTGGGGAAAATGTGGGTCAGATCTATGGGGCAGGAGCTACTGTGGGTCAGATTTGGGTCAGATCTATGGGGCAGGAGCTGCTGTGGGGCTGCTGTGGGTCAGATTTATGAGTCAGGAGCTGCTGTGTGGCTGATGTGGGACAGATCTATGGGGCAGGAGCTGCTGTGGGGCATATGTGGGTCAGATCTATATGGCAGGAGCTGCTGTGGGGCACATGTGGGTCAGACCTATGGGGCAGGAGCTGCAGAGGGGATGATGTAGGTCAGATCTAGGGGGCAGGAGTTGCTGTGGGGCAGATGAGGGACATATCTATGGTGCAAAATCTGCTGTTGGACTGATGTGGGTCAGATCTATGAGTTTGGAGCTGCTGTGGGGCACATGTGGGTCAGATCTATGGGCCAGGAGCTGCTGCGGGGCTGATTTGGGTCAGATCTATGGGTCAGCAGCTGCTGTGGGTCTGATGTGGGTCAGATCTATGGGGCAGGAGCTGCTGTGGGGCAGATGTGGGTCAGATCTATGGGGCAGGGGCTGCTGTGGGGCAGATGTGGGTCAGATCTATGGGCAGGAGCTGCTGTGGGTCATATGTGGGTCAGATCTATAGGTCAGGAGCTGCTGTGGCTGCTGTGGGTCAGTTCTATGGGGCAGGAGCTGCTGTGGGGCTGATGTGGGTCAAATCAATGGGGCAGAGCTGCTCTGGGGCACATGTGGGTCAGATCTATGGAGCAGGAGCTGCTGTGGGGCAGATTTGAATCAGATCTATAGGGCAGGAGCTGCTGTGGGTCAGATCTATGGAGCAGGAGCTGCTGTGGGGCACATGTGAGTTAGATCTATGGGGCAGGAGATGGTGTGGGGCAGATGTGGGTCAGATCTATGGGGCAGGATCTCCTGGGGGCTGATGTGGGTCAGATCTGTGGGGTAAAATCTGCTGTGGGGCAGATGTGGTTCAGATCTATGGGGCAGGAGCTGCAGAGGGGTTGATGTGGGTCAGATCTATGGGTCAGGAGCTGCTGTGGGGCAGATGTGGGTAAGTTCTATGGTGCAAGAGCTGCTGTGGTGCAGATGTGGTACAGATCTATGGGGCAGGAGCTTCTGTGGGGCTGATACGGTTAAGATCTATGGACCGGGAGATGCTATGGGGCTGATGAGGGTCTGATCTATGGGGCAGGAGCTGATGTGGGGCTGATGTTGGTCAGATCTATAGGGCAGGAGCTGCAGTGGGGCTGATGTGGGTCATATCTATGGGGCAGGATCTCCTGTGGGGCTGATGTGGGTCAAATCAATGGGGCAGAGCTGCTCTGGGGCACATGTGGGTCAGATCTATGGAGCAGGAGCTGCTGTGGAGCAGATTTGAATCAGATCTATAGGGCAGGAGCTGCTGTGGGTCAGATCTATGGGCAGGAGCTGCTGTGGGGCTGATGTGAGTTAGATCTATCAGGCAGGAGATGGTGTGGGGCAGATTTGGGTCAGATGTATGGGTCAGGAGCTGCTGTGTGGCTGATGAGGGTCAGATCTATGGGGCATGGGCTGCTGTGGGTCAGATCTACGGGACTGGATCTGCAGTGGAGCACATGTGGGTCAGATCTATGGGGTAGAATCTGCTGTGGGGCTGATGGGGGTCATATCTATAAGGCAGGAGCTGCTGTGGGGCTGACGTGGGTCAGATCTATGAGGCAGGAGCTGCTGTGGGGCAGATGTGGGTCAGTTCTATGGGGCAAGTGCTGCTGTGGTGCAGATGTGGGTCAGATCTATGAGGCAGGAGCTGCTGTGGGGCTGATACGGTTAAGATCTATGGAGCGGGAGATGCTATGGGGCTGATGAGGGTCAGATCTATGGGGCAGGAGCTGATGTGGGGCTGATGTGCGTAAGATCTATGGGGCAGGAGATGCTGTGGGTCAGATCTATGGGGCAGGAGCTGCTGTGGGGAACATGTGAGACAGGTCTATGGGGCAGGAGCTGCTGTGGGGCAGATGTGGGTCAGATCTATGGGGCAGGAGCTGCTGTGGGGATCATGTTGGTCAGATCTATGGGGAAGAGCTGCTGTTGGTCTGTTCAATGGGGCAGGAGCAGCAGTGGGGCAGATTTGGGTAAGATCTATAAGGCAGGAGCGGCTGTGGGGTTGATGTGGGTCAGATCTATGAGGTAGTAGCTGCTGTGGGCACATGTGGGTCAGATCTATTGGGCGACGGCTGCTGTGGGGCGCAAGTGAAGCAGATCTACGGGGCAGGAGCTGCTGTGTGGCAAATGTGGGTCAGATCTATGGGGCAGGAGCTGCTGTGGGGCAGATTTGAATCAGATCTATAGGGCAGGAGCTGCTGTGGGTCAGATCTATGGAGCAGGAGCTGCTGTGGGGCACATGTGAGTTAGATCTATGGGGCAGGAGATGGTGTGGGGCAGATGTGGGTCAGATCTATGGGGCAGGATCTCCTGGGGGCTGATGTGGGTCAGATCTGTGGGGTAAAATCTGCTGTGGGGCAGATGTGGTTCAGATCTATGGTCAGGAGCTGCTGTGGGGCAGATGTGGGTCAGTTCTATGGTGCAAGAGCTGCTGTGGTGCAGATGTGGGTCAGATCTATGGGGCAGGAGCTGCTGTGGGTCTGATACGGTTAAGATCTATGGAGCGGGAGATGCTATGGGGCTGATGAGGGTCAGATGTATGGGGCAGGAGCTGATGTGGGGCTGATGTTGGTCAGATCTATAGGGCAGGAGCTGCAGTGGGGCTGATGTGGGTCATATCTATGGGGCAGGATCTCCTGTGGGGCTGATGTGGGTCAAATCAATGGGGCAGAGCTGCTCTGGGGCACATGTGGGTCAGATCTATGGAGCAGGAGCTGCTGTGGAGCAGATTTGAATCAGATCTATAGGGCAGGAGCTGCTGTGGGTCAGATCTATGGGCAGGAGCTGCTGTGGGGCACATGTGAGTTAGATCTATGGGGCAGGAGATGGTGTGGGGCAGATTTGGGTCAGATCTATGGGGCAGGAGCTGCTGTGTGGCTGATGAGGGTCAGATCTATGGGGCATGGGCTGCTGTGGGTCAGATCTACGGGACTGGAGCTGCAGTGGAGCACATGTGGGTCAGATCTATGGGTTAGAAGCTGCTGTGGGGCTGATGGGGGTCATATCTATAAGGCAGGAGCTGCTGTGGGGCTGACGTGGGTCAGATCTATGAGGCAGGAGCTGCTGTGGGGCAGATTTGGGTCAGATCTATGGGGCAGGAGCTGCTGTGGGGCTGATGTGGGTAAGATCTATGGGGCAGGAGCTCCTGTGGGGCTGATGTGGGTCATATCTATGGGTCAGGAGCTGCTGTGGGGCAGATGTGGGTCAGTTCTATGGGGCAAGAGCTGCTGTGGTGCAGATGTGGGTCAGATCTATGAGGCAGGAGCTGCTGTGGGGCTGATACGGTTAAGATCTATGGAGCGGGAGATGCTATGGGGCTGATGAGGGTCAGATCTATGCGGCAGGAGCTGATGTGGGGCTGATGTGGGTCAGATCTATGGGGCAGGAGCTGCTGTGGGGCACATGTGAGTTAGATCTATGGGGCAGGAGATGGTGTGGGGCAGATGTGGGTCAGATCTATGGGGCAGGATCTCCTGGGGGCTGATGTGGGTCAGATCTGTGGGGTAAAATCTGCTGTTTGGCAGATGTGGTTCAGATCTATGGGGCAGGAGCTGCTGTGGGGTTGATGTGGGTCAGATCTATGGGTCAGGAGCTGCTGTGGGGCAGATGTGGGTAAGTTCTATGGTGCAAGAGCTGCTGTGGTGCAGATGTGGTTCAGATCTATGGGGCAGGAGCTTCTGTGGGGCTGATACGGTTAAGATCTATGGAGCGGGAGATGCTATGGGGCTGATGAGAGTCAGATGTTTTGGGCAGGAGCTGATGTGGGGCTGATGTTGGTCAGATCTATAGGGCAGGAGCTGCAGTGGGGCTGATGTGGGTCATATCTATGGGGCAGGATCTCCTGTGGGGCTGATGTGGGTCAAATCAATGGGGCAGAGCTGCTCTGGGGCACATGTGGGTCAGATCTATGGAGCAGGAGCTGCTGTGGAGCAGATTTGAATCAGATCTATAGGGCAGGAGCTGCTGTGGGTCAGATCTATGGGCAGGAGCTGCTGTGGGGCACATGTGAGTTAGATCTATGGGGCAGGAGATGGTGTGGGGCAGATTTGGGTCAGATGTATGGGTCAGGAGCTGCTGTGTGGCTGATGAGGTTCAGATCTATGGGGCATGGGCTGCTGTGGGTCAGATCTACGGGACTGGAGCTGCAGTGGGGCCCATGTGGGTCAGATCTATGGGGTAGAAGCTGCTGTGGGGCTGATGGGGGTCATATCTATAAGGCAGGAGCTGCTGTGGGGCTGACGTGGGTCAGATGTATGGGGCAGGAGCTGCTGTGGGGCAGATTTGGGTCAGATCTATGGGGCAGGAGCTGCTGTGGGGCATATGTTGGTCAGATCTATGGGGCAGGAGCTGCTGTGGGGCTGATGTGGGTCAGATCCTTGGGGCTGATGCTGTTGTGGGTCATATCTATTGGGCAGCAGCTGCTTTACATATGATGTGTGTCAGATCTATGGGGCAGGAGCTGCTGTGGGGCAGATGTGGGTCAGATCTATGGGGCAGGAGCTGTTGTGGGGCTGATGGGGGTCAGATTTATGGGGCAGGAGCTACTGTGGGGCTGATGTTGGTCTGATCTATGGGGCAGGAGCTGCTGTGCGACAGATGTGGGTCAGATCTATGGGGCAGGAGCTGCTGTGCGACATATGTGGGTCAGATCTATGGGGCAGGATCTGCTGTGGGGCTGATGTGGGAAAGATCTATGGGGCAGGAGATGCTGTGGGCCATATGTCGGTCCGATCTATTGGGCAGGAGCTGCTGTGGGGCGCATGTGAATCAGGTCTATGGGGCAGGAGCTGCTGTGGGTCAGATTGTCATGGTTTAATAATGTTGTAATTTTGCTGTCAGTATTCCACATCATAACATCATATAAAGCATGAATAATTTTACTGAATCTGCAACTTACAGAAGAAGACTACATGTCCCAGGGAGCAACACGATGGGTCACGGGACCTGGACTCTATATTAACTCTGTCGCAGAACAGACTGACTTCTTTCGAGTTCTGGCGTTCAGGGCAGTGTGTGGGAGCCTTCAGCCGTTCGCCCAGATTCACAGTAGGCCTCTCGGTTACGGGACTCATTCTCTCTCCTATTTTGCTTGATTCATTAGCTCAATTTTCAATTATATTGTATTCTATTGTGTTATCCTGTATTTCGATATAGTATTTAGTAAATAAGTGTGCCTCCTTACATCGTTGCCGCTGTTTTCTTTTCTTAATTAACTTTTTCTTTTCGGCTGAGGGCCCTTCAGGGGCCCACGGCCCTTGTCACGGATGCAGGTGGATTTTTCGTTCAAACCGTGACAGATTTGGTAGCAGAGGATGGTTCCACTGTTGCAGCCACCCCCATAAGGCATTTGCCACCATCCATGAATCAGTATAAAGATGAAGCATTGGCCACCTCTCCCGTTCAGCCACATCTAAAGCCAGCTGAACAGCCTTTACCTCTGCAAATTGACTTGATTCTCCTTTACCTTCAGTGGCCTCTGCAACTTGTCGTGTGGGGCTCCATACAGCAGCTTTCCATCTGCGATGCTTCCCTACAATACGACATGATCCGTCTGTGAATAGGGCAAATTACTTTTCGTTTTCTGGTAGCTCATTGTATGGTGGTGCCTCTTTAGCACGTGATACCTCTTCTGTAGGTGGTGTTTCAATTTTTTTACTCTCAGGCCAGTCCATGATCACTTCTAGAATTCCAGGACGGCTGAGTTTTCCCATTCCAGCTCGTTGAGTAATTAATGAAATCCACTTACTCCAAGTGGCATCAGTAGCATGATGGGTGGAGGGAACCTGTCCTTTAAACATCCAATTTATTACTGGCAAGCGAGGTGCTAGAAGAAGCTGAACCTCTGTCCCAACTACTTCAGAAGCAGCCCGAACCCCCTCATACACGGCTAAGATCTCCTTCTTAGTCGGAGTGTAGCGCAGACCCTTTATATGCTTGACTCCAAAGTCCTAGGGGTCGGCCTCGGATCCTCACATCCTGCCCCGTCCGTACTGGCCCCAAGGCCACGGCACGGGCTATTTCTTGTTTTCTCTGCTCAAAAGCCTGCTGCTGCTCAGGACCCCATGAGAAATTATTCTTCTTCTGTGTTACCTGATAGAGGGGGCTCACTATGTGGCTGTAGTTTGGGACATGCATTCTCCAAAAGCCCAATACTCCCAGAAAAGATTGGGTCTCTGTCTTGTCGGTGGGCGGAGACATAGCAGTGATTTTGTCAATCACATCTGCTGGGATGTGACGACGTCCATCTTGCCATTTTATACCTAAGAACTGGATTTCCTGGGCAGGCCCCTTCACCTTGCTGCGCTTAATGGCAAAACCAGCTTGCAAAAGAATTTGGATTATCTGTTTCCCTTTCTTGAAAACCTCTGCTGCTGTATGGCCCCACACTACAATATCATCAATATACTGCAAGTGCTCAGGAGCATCACCCTGTTCCAAAACAGCTTGGATCAATCCATGGCAAATTGTTGGGCTGTGCTTCCACCCCTGAGGTAAACGGTTCCAGGTGTACTGAATACCTCTCCAGGTAAAAGCAAACTGTGGCCTACATTTTGCAGCCAATGGGATGGAAAACAAGGCATTAGCAATGTCAATGGTGGCATACCACCTAGCTTCTTTTGACTCCAGTTCATACTGGAGTTCTAGCATGTCTGGTACAGCAGCACTTAATGGAGGTGTGACTTCATTCAGGCCACGGTAATCCACCGTCAGCCTCCATTCCCCACTGGTTTTACACACTGGCCATATGGGGCTGTTAAAAGGCGAGTGAGTTTTGCTAATCACTCCCTGATTCTCTAATTGGCGAATTAGCTTGTGAATGGGGAGCAATGAGTCCCTATTGGTGCGGTACTGCCGTCTGTGAACCACTCTGGTGACAATTGGTACCTCTTGGTCTTTTACCTGGTGCAACCTCCCAGCACCCGCTGGGAGACCCGGCGCTCGCTGCGTTGCTTCCGTCCTCCGTTCGGGGGGTTCCGTGCGCCGGCGCCGGCGCGTGGAAAGGGAGGGGGTGTGAGGCTGGTCGCGCGCGGGCGCGTGCCAGGCCCCCTTTCGCCCGGTTTTTCACCATCCATCCATGCATCCACCTTCCCGCTTCGTGGCGGCGCGGGGTAGACCTGGGCGACCATCCACCCGCTCGATCGGCGGGTGCAGTTTCCCGTCCGTGCCGCAGGTAGACGTGTCGGCCGTAGCCGCGTGTCACGCAGCTGTGTCAAGCGGTAAGGGTACGACGAACGGCCAGCCGCCACCCGACCTGACCCGACCCGACCCGACCCGACCCGACCCGACCCGACCGCTTCCGTCGTTGACCCTCCCTCGCGCCCGCCCGCATCCTCCCCTCCCCTCCCCTCCCCTCCCCTCCCCTCCCCTCCCCTCCCCTCCCCTCCCCTCCCTTCCCCTCCCCTCCCCTCCCCTCCTCTCCCCTCCCCTCCCCTCCCCTCCCCTCCCCTCCCTTGTGGTGTTATTTAGATTTATTTAAATAGGTAGGGTAGACCTGGGGTCCGGCATTCGAGCTCGGGCGTCCTCGCGCACGACCGTCTCCGCCGTTCGTCCTCCCTCGGGCACGCTTGCTTCCTCCATTATTGTGGTGGGGTTTTTTTTTTTTTTGTTTTTTTTTAAATATTTTTGTTTCTTTTAAATTTTTTTTCCTTTTTTTCTCCTTTTTTCCCCATTTTTTCTTTTTTTTCCCTTTTTTCCCCTTTTTAAATATTTTTTTCTTTCTTTTTTTTTAAAATTTTCTTTTCCCCATATTTCCTTATTATTTATTTAGTTATTCATGCAATTATTAATATCGCTCTTCCGCTTTCCCATCTTTTTATTACTTTTATTTTATTTTATTTTATTGTTTTATTTTACCGCGACATTTTACGATCTATCTGTACTTTTTCACACCTTCTTCCCTTCTACATTTCTTTGACTTCTGGCTTCCCTTCCCTTCCCTTCCCTTCCCTTCCCTTCCCTTCCCTTCCCTTCCCTTCCCTTCCCTTCCCTTCCCTTCCCTTCCCTTCCCTTCCCTTCCCTTCCCTTCCCTTCCCTTCCCTTCCCTTCCCTTCCCTTCCCTTCCCTTCCCTTCCCTTCTCTTCTCTTTCTCCTCGTCACCCGTGCGTGAGTAGGCCCGGCACGGCCTCTGTCACGAAGAAGGGGGTCGCTTGCGTGGCCGGGGAGGGATGGGGGGGTCCGCGACGGGGTTGCGGGTATGCGGGTAGACCTGGCTGCCGGCCGGCGCCTGATCTTCCCGGCCCCGCGTCCGTCTTCCACCTTCCCCCCCCCCAGTCCACACCGCACGAGCGGGAACCCGACCCGTACCCGACGGCGGCCTGCCTCCGCCTGCCCCCACCCCGGCCCTCACCCACAACCCGCCCTCTCCCGGACGCATGTCGCCCGACCGGCCCGCGACCGTGTTTTTTTATTTGTTTGTTTGTTTTTGTTTTTGTTTTTGTTTTTTTGTTTTGGTCGGTCACTCACTCAGTTATTTGTTTGGACCCGATTGGCCCGTTTGGTTTTTTTCTTTTCTTTCCTTTTTCCGCCGGGGTGCTCCTGACAGCTCGGCCCAATGGCGGCTCGACTCGGCGACCGGAGCCCGCCAAAACGCCTCGCCACCTTCCAGCCCCACCGCCACCACCGCCACCACCTCCTCCTCCCGCCGAAAATCCCACGTACCGTTCCACCTCATCTGCCGGCTGGGAGAGAGGCTAGGCGCGAACCCCGCGGGGGACGCGGCCGCCTCCCGCCGGCCCACCTCTCGCCGCTGCCGTCTTCCCTCCGCTCTTTCGCCATCCCTCGCCACGCGGCCTGCCCGCAGTCCGGATATCCGGCCCGAACGGACCCCGGTGGGCGGGGCCCGCGCACGCGCCCACGCTCTTCCTACAGAGCCGGGGAGGCGGGGGGGGGGTGGGGCGGCTTTTTCAAAAACTAAAAAAGGGGTAAATAAAGAAGAACCCACGAGAAAAACTAACAAACAAACAAACAAACAAACGGAAAATAATAAAACCGAGAGGGCACGTGGGGGCACGGACAAACAATCGAACGGACCTAAGTACGAACGAACGGACGAACAAACAAACACGCAGACAAAAGGGCAAAACCGCGGTGGCGGTGGCGGGATGGCCAGCTTCAAGCAAGGCCGAACCGAGAAGCCCGAGTGCGCCCCGACCCGGCGAACAGCGGCCGGCTCATACGTGCACCCTGGTCGTTCCGCGGCTGCGGCCGAGATGCGTCTCCGTGGCACCTCCGGTGCTCCGGCACGGTCAACACGGCTCGACCACTGGCCATCGCGGCTCGAGTGCGCCGGCACGGTCCAGCCTCTCCCGGCGGGCTCCGCTCGGCTGGGACGCTCAGCGGAAGTTGCCAAGTGTCGCTCTCGTGGCAGCTCCTCTGCACTGGCACTGTCTACCCGGCTCCAAGCGTCTCCGGAGGGTGGGGGAAGGGAGGGGGGGGCACGACGTCGGCGGCTAGGTGTCGCTTCCCATGCGTCTCGACTAGGTCGGCACGGTCCACCCGGCTCCGAGCGGGCCGTGGTTCTCAGCGACGGCTGCTAGAGGTCGCTGCCTATGAGGCTCGACTAGGTCGGCACGGTCTACCCGGCTCCAAGGGGGTCGTGGTGCTCGGCGGCGGCTGCTAGAGGTCGCTGCCTATGCGGCTCGATTAGGTCGGCACGGTCTACCCGGCTCCGAGCGGGCAATGGTGCTCGGCGGCGGCTGCTAGAGGTCGCTGCCTATGCTACTCGACTAGGTCGGCACGGTCTTCCCGGCTCCGAGCGGGCCATGGTGCTCGGCGGCGGCTGCTAGAGGTCGCTGCCTATGCGGCTTGACTAGGTCGGCACGGTCTACCCGGCTCCGAGCGGGCCGTGGTGCTCGGCGGCGGCTGCTAGAGGTCGCTGCCTATGCAGCTCGACTAGGTCGGCACGGTCTACCCGGCTCCGAGCGGGCCGTGGTGCTCGGCGGCGGCGGCTAGGGGTCGCTGCCTATGCGTCTCGGCTAGGTCGGCACGGTCTACCCGGCTCCGAGCGGGCCGTGGTGCTCGGCGGCGGCGGCTAGGGGTCGCTGCCTATGCGGCTTGCGTGTAGCTGCCAGGTCTACCCGCTTTCGGCTAGGCTTTGCCGCCCTGTGAGATGGGGGGCGCTAAAGCTCCGGAGCTTGCTGGGGGGTCGCTGTAGTTTCTTACCTACCGCTACGTCGACGTAGAGCGCCGCTTACCCTCGGCGCCGCTGCCGGTAGTCGTCGCCGTTCTTTTCCGAAGCAGTTTTTTCTTACGCCTTCCGTTTTCGTCTGCAGGAGCGAGCGCGTGCTAGTCTCCAGAGGCGGCAACGAGCGGGCGCAGGCGAGCGCGGTTGAGCGCCGGGCTGTGGAGTTTTTCGGTTGCGGCTTCCCGCCGCTCTTTCGCCATCCCTCGCTACGCGGCCTGCCCGCAGTCCGGATTTCCGGCTCGAACGGACCCCGCTCAAGTGCGCCGGCACGGTCCAACCGCTCCCGGCGGGCACCGCTCGGCTCGGACGTTCCTCGGAATCAGCCAAATGTCGCTCCCGTGGCGTCTCCGCAGGCAAAAATGCATAGCCGGCGCCGCAAAGCTCGCGAGCTGCACCGAGCCGGGGAAACCGTGACGTGGAGCAGCTGTGGGGCACATGTGGGTCAGATCTATGGGGTAGGAGCTGCTGTGCGGCTGATGTGGGTCAGATCTATGGGCAGGAGCTGATGTAGGGAAGATTTGGGTCTGATCTATGGGTTAGGAACTGCTGTGGTTCAGATCTATGGGGCAGGAGCAGCTGTGGGGCACATGTGGGTCAGATCTATGGGTTAGGTGCTGCTTTGGGGAAAATGTGGGTCAGATCTATGGGGCAGGAGCTACTGTGGGTCAGATTTGGGTCAGATCTATGGGGCAGGAGCTGCTGTGGGGCTGCTGTGGGACAGATTTATGAGTCAGGAGCTGCTGTGTGGCTGATGTGGGTCAGATCTATGGGGCAGGAGCTGCTGTGGGGCATATGTGGGTCAGATCTATATGGCAGGAGCTGCTGTGGGGCTGATGTGGGTTAGACCTATGGGGCAGGAGCTGCAGAGGGGATGATGTAGGTCAGATCTAGGGGGCATGAGTTGCTGTGGGGCAGATGAGGGACATATCTATGGTGCAAAATCTGCTGTTGGACTGATGTGGGTCAGATCTATGGGCCAGGAGCTGCTGCGGGGCTGATTTGGGTCAGATCTATTGGTCAGCAGCTGCTGTGGGTCTGATGTGGGTCAGATCTATGGGGCAGGAGCTGCTGTGGGTCAGATGTGGGTCAGATCTATAGGTCAGGAGCTGCTGTGGCTGCTGTGGGTCAGTTCTATGGGTCAGGAGATGCTGTGGGGCTGATGTGGGTCAAATCAATGGGGCAGAGCTGCTCTGGGGCAGATGTGGGTCAGATCTATGGAGCAGGAGCTGCTGTTGGGCAGATTTGAATCAGATCTATAGGGCAGGAGCTGCTGTGGGTCAGATCTATGGAGCAGGAGCTTCTGTGGGGCACATGTGAGTTAGATCTATGAGGCAGGAGATGGTGTGGGGCAGATGTGGGTCAGATCTATGGGGCAGGATCTCCTGGGGGCTGATGTGGGTCAGATCTGTGGGGTAAAATCTGCTGTGGGGCAGATGTGGTTCAGATCTATGGGGCAGGAGCTGCTGTGGGGTTGATGTGGGTCAGTTCTATGGTGCAAGAGCTGCTGTGGTGCAGATGTGGGTCAGATCTATGGGGCAGGAGCTGCTGTGGGGCAGATTTGAATCAGATCTATAGGGCAGGAGCTGCTGTGGGTCAGATCTATGGGCAGGAGCTGCTGTGGGGCACATGTGAGTTAGATCTATGGGGCAGGAGATGGTGTGGGGCAGATTTGGGTCAGATGTATGGGTCAGGAGCTGCTGTGTGGCTGATGAGGGTCAGATCTATGGGGCATGGGCTGCTGTGGGTCAGATCTACGGGACTGGAGCTGCAGTGGAGCACATGTGGGTCAGATCTATGGGGTAGAAGCTGCTGTGGGGCTGATGGGGGTCATATCTATAAGGCAGGAGCTGCTGTGGGGCTGACGTGGGTCAGATCTATGAAACAGGAGCTGCTGTGGGGCTAATTTTGGTCAGATCTATGGGGCAGGAGCTGCTCTGGGGCTGATGGGGGTCATATCTATAAGGCAGCAGCTGCTGTGGGGCTGACGTGGGTCAGATGTATAGGGCAGGAGCTGCTGTGCGACAGATGTGGTTCAGATCTATGGGGCAGGAGCTGCTGTGGGGCATATGTGGGTCAGATCTATGGGGCAGGAGCTGCTGTGGGGCTGACGTGGGTCAGATCCTTGGGGCTGAAGCTGCTGTGGGTCATATCTACTGGGCAGCAGCTGCTTTAAATATGATGTGTGTCAGATCTATGGGGCAGGAGCTGCTGTGGGGCTGCTGTGGGTTAGATCTATGGGGCAGGAGCTGTTGTGGGTCATATCTATTGGGCAGCAGCTGCTTTACATATGATGTGTGTCAGATCTATGGGGCCGGAGCTGCAGTGGGGCTGCTGTGGGTCAGATCTATGGGGCAGGAGCTACTGTGGGGCTGATGTGGGTTAGATCTCTGGGGCAGGAGCTGTTGTGGGTCTGATGGGGGTCAGATCTATGGGGCAGGAGCTACTGTGGGGCTGATGGGGTTCAGATCGATGGGGCAGGATCTACTGTGGGGCACATGTGGGTCAGATCTATGGGGCAGGAGCTGTTGTGGGGCTGATGGGGGTCAGATCTATGGGGCAGGAGCTACTGTGGGGCACATGTGGGTCAAACCTATGGGGCAGAAGCTGCAGAGGGGATGATGTAGGTCAGATCTATGGGGCAGGAGTTGCTGTGGGGCAGATGTGGGTCAGATCTATGGTGTAGGAGCTGCTGTGGGGCTGAAATGTGTCAGATCTATGGGGCAGGAGCTGCAGTGGAGATGATGTACGTCAGATCTATGAGGCAGGAGCTGCTGTGGGGCTGCTGTGGGTTAGATCTATGGGGCAGGAGCTGTTGTGGGTCATAACTATTGGGCAGCAGCTGCTATACATATGATGTGTGTCAGATCTATTGGGCCGGAGCTGCAGTGGGGCTGATGGGGGTCAGATCTATGGGGCAGGAGCTACTGTGGGGCTGATGTGGGTCAAATCAATGGGGCAGAGCTGCTCTTGGGAACATGTGGGACAGATCTATGGGGCAGGATCTGCTATGGGGCTAATGTGGGTCAGATCTATAGGGTTGGAGCTGCTGTGCGACAGATGTGGGTCAGATCTATGGGGCAGGAGCTACTGTGGGGCTGATGTTGGTCTGAGCTATGGGGCAGGAGCTGCTGTGCGACCGATGTGGGTCAGATCTATGGGGCAGGTGCTGCTGTGCGACATATGTGGGTCAGATCTATGGGGCAGGATCTGCTGTGGGGCTGATGTGGGAAAGATCTATGGGGCAGGAGATGCTTTGGGGCAGATGTGGGTCAGATCTATGGGGCAGGAGTTGCTGTGGGGCTGATGTGGGTCAGATCCTTGGGGCTGAAGCTGCTGTGGGTCATATCTATTGGGCAGCAGCTTCTTTAAATATGATGTGTGTCAGATCTATGGGGCAGGAGCTGCTGTGGGGCACATGTGAGTTAGATCTATGGGGCAGGAGCTGCTGTGGGGGCAGAAGTGGGTAAGATCTATGGGGTATGAGATGGTGTGTGGCAGATGTGGGTCAGATCTATGGTGTGGGAGCTGCTGTGGGGCTGATGTGGGAAAGATCTATGGGGCAGGAGCTGTTGTGGGGCTGATGGGGGTCAGATCTATGGGGCAGGAGCTACTCTGGGGCTGATGGGGGTCAGATCTATGGGGCAGGAGCTACTGTGGGGCTGATGTTGGTCTCATCTATGGGGCAGGAGCTGCTGTGCGACAGATGTGGGTCAGATCTATGGGGCAGGTGCTGCTGTGCGACATATGTGGGTCAGATCTATGGGGCAGGAGCTGCTGTGGTTAAGATCTATTTGGCAGGATCTGCTGTGGGGCTGATTTGTGTCAGATCTATGGGGCAGGAGCTGCTGTGGGTCAGATCTATGGGGCAGGAACAGATGTGAGCCTGATGTTGGTCAGATTTATGGAGCAGGAGCTGCTGTGTTGCAGATGTGGGTCAGATCTATGGGGCAGGAGCTGCTGTGGTTAAGATCTATTTGGCAGGAACTGCTGTGGGGCTGATTTGTGTCAGATCTATGGGGCAGGAGCTGCTGTGGGTCAGATCTATGGGGCAGGAACAGATGTGAGCCTGATGTTGGTCAGATTTATGGAGCAGGAGCTGCTGTGTTGCAGATGTGGGTCAGATCTATGGTGCAGGAGCTGCTGTGGTGCAGATGTAGGGCTTATCTATGGGGCAGGAGCTGCTGTGAGGCTGATGGGTGTTAGATCTATGGGGAGGAGCTGCTGTGGTGCAGATGTGGGTCAGAGCTATGGGGCAGGAGCTGCTATGTGGCAGATGTGGGTCAGATCTATGGTGTAGGAGCTGCTGTGGGGCTGATGTGGGTCAGATCTATAGGGCAGGAGCTGCTGTGGAGATGATGTACGTCAGATCTATGAGGCAGGAGCTGCTGTGGGGCTGCTGTGGGTTAGATCTATGGGGCAGGAGCTGTTGTGGGTCATATCTATTGGGCAGCAGCTGCTTTACATATGATGTGTGTCAGATCTATGGGGCCGGAGCTGCAGTGGGGCTGATTGGGGTCAGATCTATGGGGCAGGAGCTACTGTGGGGCTGATGTGGGTCAAATCAATGGGGCAGAGCTGCTCTTGGGAACATGTGGGTCAGATCTATGGGGCAGGAGCTGCTGTGGGGCTGATGTGGGTCAGATCTATAGGGCAGGAGCTGCTGTGCGACAGATGTGGGTCAGATCTATGGGGCAGGAGCTGCTGTGGGGCTGATGTGGGTCAGATCCTTGGGGCTGAAGCTGCTGTGGGTCATATCTATTGGGCAGCAGCTGCTTTACATATGATGAGTGTCTGATCTATGGGGCAGGAGCTGCTGTGGGGCATATGTGGGTCAGATCTATGGGGCAGGAGCTGCTGTGGGGCTGACGTGGGTCAGATCCTTGGGGCTGAAGCTGCTGTGGGTCATATCTATTGGGCAGCAGCTGCTTTAAATATGATGTGTGTCAGATCTATGGGGCAGGAGCTGCTGTGGGGCTGCTGTGGGTTAGATCTATGGGGCAGGAGCTGTTGTGGGTCATATCTATTGGGCAGCAGCTGCTTTACATATGATGTGTGTCAGATCTATGGGGCCGGAGCTGCAGTGGGGCTGCTGTGGGTCAGATCTATGGGGCAGGAGCTACTGTGGGGCTGATGTGGGTTAGATCTCTGGGGCAGGAGCTGTTGTGGGTCTGATGGGGGTCAGATCTATGGGGCAGGAGCTACTGTGGGGCTGATGGGGTTCAGATCGATGGGGCAGGATCTACTGTGGGGCACATGTGGGTCAGATCTATGGGGCAGGAGCTGTTGTGGGGCTGATGGGGGTCAGATCTATGGGGCAGGAGCTACTGTGGGGCACATGTGGGTCAGACCTATGGGGCAGAAGCTGCAGAGGGGATGATGTAGGTCAGATCTATGGGGCAGGAGTTGCTGTGGGGCAGATGTGGGTCAGATCTATGGTGTAGGAGCTGCTGTGGGGCTGAAATGTGTCAGATCTATGGGGCAGGAGCTGCAGTGGAGATGATGTACGTCAGATCTATGAGGCAGGAGCTGCTGTGGGGCTGCTGTGGGTTAGATCTATGGGGCAGGAGCTGTTGTGGGTCATAACTATTGGGCAGCAGCTGCTATACATATGATGTGTGTCAGATCTATGGGGCCGGAGCTGCAGTGGGGCTGATGGGGGTCAGATCTATGGGGCAGGAGCTACTGTGGGGCTGATGTGGGTCAAATCAATGGGGCAGAGCTGCTCTTGGGAACATGTGGGACAGATCTATGGGGCAGGATCTGCTGTGGGGCTAATGTGGGTCAGATCTATAGGGTAGGAGCTGCTGTGCGACAGATGTGGGTCAGATCTATGGGGCAGGAGCTGCTGTGCGACAGATGTGGGTCAGATCTATGGGGCAGGAGCTACTGTGGGGCTGATGTTGGTCTGAGCTATGGGGCAGGAGCTGCTGTGCGACCGATGTGGGTCAGATCTATGGGGCAGGTGCTGCTGTGCGACATATGTGGGTCAGATCTATGGGGCAGGATCTGCTGTGGGGCTGATGTGGGAAAGATCTATGGGGCAGGAGATGCTGTGGGCCGTATGTCGGTCAGATCTATGGGGCAGGAGTTGCTGTGGGGCTGATGTGGGTCAGATCCTTGGGGCTGAAGCTGCTGTGGGTCATATCTATTGGGCAGCAGCTTCTTTAAATATGATGTGTGTCAGATCTATGGGGCAGGAGCTGCTGTGGGGCACATGTGAGTTAGATCTATGGGGCAGGAGCTGCTGTGGGGGCAGAAGTGGGTAAGATCTATGGGGTATGAGATGGTGTGTGGCAGATGTGGGTCAGATCTATGGTGTGGGAGCTGCTGTGGGGCTGATGTGGGAAAGATCTATGGGGCAGGAGCTGTTGTGGGGCTGATGGGGGTCAGATCTATGGGGCAGGAGCTACTCTGGGGCTGATGGGGGTCAGATCTATGGGGCAGGAGCTACTGTGGGGCTGATGTTGGTCTCATCTATGGGGCAGGAGCTGCTGTGCGACAGATGTGGGTCAGATCTATGGGGCAGGTGCTGCTGTGCGACATATGTGGGTCAGATCTATGGGGCAGGAGCTGCTGTGGTTAAGATCTATTTGGCAGGATCTGCTGTGGGGCTGATTTGTGTCAGATCTATGGGGCAGGAGCTGCTGTGGGTCAGATCTATGGGGCAGGAACAGATGTGAGCCTGATGTTGGTCAGATTTATGGAGCAGGAGCTGCTGTGTTGCAGATGTGGGTCAGATCTATGGGGCAGGAGCTGCTGTGGTTAAGATCTATTTGGCAGGAACTGCTGTGGGGCTGATTTGTGTCAGATCTATGGGGCAGGAGCTGCTGTGGGTCAGATCTATGGGGCAGGAACAGATGTGAGCCTGATGTTGGTCAGATTTATGGAGCAGGAGCTGCTGTGTTGCAGATGTGGGTCAGATCTATGGTGCAGGAGCTGCTGTGGTGCAGATGTAGGGCTTATCTATGGGGCAGGAGCTGCTGTGAGGCTGATGGGTGTTAGATCTATGGGGAGGAGCTGCTGTGGTGCAGATGTGGGTCAGAGCTATGGGGCAGGAGCTGCTATGTGGCAGATGTGGGTCAGATCTATGGTGTAGGAGCTGCTGTGGGGCTGATGTGGGTCAGATCTATAGGGCAGGAGCTGCTGTGGAGATGATGTACGTCAGATCTATGAGGCAGGAGCTGCTGTGGGGCTGCTGTGGGTTAGATCTATGGGGCAGGAGCTGTTGTGGGTCATATCTATTGGGCAGCAGCTGCTTTACATATGATGTGTGTCAGATCTATGGGGCCGGAGCTGCAGTGGGGCTGATGGGGGTCAGATCTATGGGGCAGGAGCTACTGTGGGGCTGATGTGGGTCAAATCAATGGGGCAGAGCTGCTCTTGGGAACATGTGGGTCAGATCTATGGGGCAGGAGCTGCTGTGGGGCTGATGTGGGTCAGATCTATAGGGCAGGAGCTGCTGTGCGACAGATGTGGGTCAGATCTATGGGGCAGGAGCTGCTGTGGGGCTGATGTGGGTCAGATCCTTGGGGCTGAAGCTGCTGTGGGTCATATCTATTGGGCAGCAGCTGCTTTACATATGATGAGTGTCTGATCTATGGGGCCGGAGCTGCAGTGGGGCTGATGGGGGTCAGATCTATGGGGCAGGAGCTACTGTGGGGCTGATGTGGGTTAGATCTATGGGGCAGGAGCTGTTGTGGGGCTGATGGGGGTCAGATCTATGGGGCAGGAGCTACTGTGGGGCTGATGTGGGTCAAATCAATGGGGAAGAGCTGCTCTTGGGAACATGTGGGTCAGATCTATGGGGCAGGAGCTGCTGTGGGGCTGATGTGGGTCAGATCTATGGGGCAGGATCTGCTGTGGGGCTCATGTGGGAAAGATCTATGGGGCAGGAGATGCTTTGGGGCAGATGTGGGTCAGATCTATGGGGCAGGAGTTGCTGTGGGGCTGATGTGGGTCAGATCTATGGGGCTGAAGGTGCTGTGGGTCATATCTATTGGGCAGCAGCTGCTTTACATATGATGTGTGTCAGATCTATGTGGCAGGAGCTGCTGTGGGGCTGATGTGGGTTAGATCTATGGGGCAGGAACTGTTGTGGGGCTTATGGTGGTCAGATCTATGGGGCAGGAGCTACTGTGGGGCACATGTGGGTCAGACCTATAGGGCAGAAGCTGCAGAGGGGATGATGTAGGTCAGATCTATGGGGCAAGAGTTGCTGTGGGGCAGATGAGGGACATATCTATGGTGCAAAATCTGCTGTTGGACTGATGTGGGTCAGATCTATGAGTTTGGAGCTGCTGTGGGGCACATGTGGGTCAGATCTATGGGGCAGGAGCTGCTGTGTGGCAAATGTGGGTCAGATCTATGGGGCAAGAGCTGCTGTGGGTCAGATCTATGGGGCAGGAACAGATGTGGGCCTGATGTTGGTCATATTTATGGAGCAGGAGCTGCTGTGTTGCAGATGTGGGTCAGATCTATGGTGCAGGAGCTGCTGTGGGGCAGATGTAGGGCTTATCTATGGGGCAGGAGCTGCTGTGAGGCTGATGTGTGTTAGATCTATGGGGAGGAGCTGCTGTGGTGCAGATGTGGGTCAGATCTATGGGGCAGGAGCTGCTGTGTGGCAGATGTGGGTCAGATCTATGGTGTAGGAGCAGCTGTGGTGCTGATGTGGGTCAGATCTATGGGGCAGGAGCTGCTGTGGTTAAGATCTATTTGGCAGGATCTGCTGTGGGGCAGATTTGGGTAAGATCTATGGGGTAGGAGCAGCAGTGGAGATGATGTACGTCAGATCTATGGGGCAGGAGCTGCTGTGGGGCTGCTGTGGGTTAGATCTATGGGGCAGGAGCTGTTGTGGGGCTGATGGGGGTCAGATCTATGGGGCAGGAGCTACTGTGGGGCTGATGTGGGTCAGATCTATGGGGCAGGAGCTACTGTGGGGCTGATGTGGGTTAGATCTATGGGGCAGGAGCTGCTGTGCGACAGATGTGGGTCAGATCTATAGGGCAGGAGCTGCTGTGGGTCAGATCTATGGAGCAGGTGCTGCTGTGGGGCACATGTGAGTTAGATCTAAGGGGCAGGAGATGGTGTGGGGCAGATGTGGGTCAGATCTATGAGGCAGGATCTCCTGGGGGCTGATGTGGGTCAGATCTGTGGGGTAAAATCTGCTTGTGGGGCAGATGTGGTTCAGATCTATAGGGCAGGAGCTGCTGTTGGTCAGATCTATGGAGCAGGAGCTGCTGTGGGGCACATGTGAGTTAGATCTAGGGGGCAGGAGATGGTGTGGGGCAGATGTGGTTCAGATCTATGGGGCAAGATCTCCTGGGGGCTGATGTGGGTCAGATCTGTGGCGTAAAATCTGCTGTGGGGCAGATGTGGTTCAGATCTATGGGGCAGGAGCTTCTGTGTGGTTGATGTGGGTCAGATCTATGGATCAGGAGCTTCTGTGGGGCAGATGTGGGTCAGTTCTATGGGGCAGGAGCTGCTGTGGGGCAGATGTGGGTCAAATCAATGGGGCAGAGCTGCTCTGGGGCACATGTGGGTCAGATCTATGGAGCAGGAGCTGCTGTGGGGCAGATTTGAATCAGATCTATAGGGCAGGAGCTGCTGTGGGTCAGATCTATGGAGCAGGAGCTGCTGTGGGGCACATGTGAGTTAGATCTATGGGGCAGGAGATGGTGTGGGGCAGATGTGGGTCAGATCTATGGGGCAGGATCTCCTGGGGGATGATGTGGGTCAGATCTGTGGCGTAAAATCTGCTGTGGGGCAGATGTGGTTCAGATCTATGGGGCAGGAGCTTCTGTGGGTTTGATGTGGGTCAGATCTATGGGTCAGGAGCTGCTGTGGGGCAGATGTGGGTCAGTTCTATGGGGCAGGAGCTGCTGTGGGGCAGATGTGGGTCAGATCTATGGGGCAGGGGCTGCTGTGGGGCAGATGTGGGTCAGATCTATGGGGCAGGAGCTGCTGTGGGTCAGATGTGGGTCAGATCTATAGGTCAGGAGCTGCTGTGGCTGCTGTGGGTCAGTTCTATGGGGCAGGAGATGCTGTGGGGCTGATGTGGGTCAAATCAATGGGGCAGAGCTGCTCTGGGGCACATGTGGGTCAGATCTATGGAGCAGGAGCTGCTGTGGGGCAGATTTGAATCAGATCTATAGGGCAGGAGCTGCTGTGGGTCAGATCTGTGGAGCAGGAGCTGCTGTGGGGCACATGTGAGTTAGATCTATGGGGCAGGAGATGGTGTGGGGCAGATGTGGGTCAGATCTATGGGGCAGGATCTCCTGGGGGCTGATGTGGGTCAGATCTGTGGCGTAAAATCTGCTGTGGGGGAGATGTGGTTCAGATCTATAGGGCAGGAGCTGCTGTGGGTCAGATCTATGGAGCAGGAGCTGCTGTGGGGCACATGTGAGTTAGATCTAGGGGGCAGGAGTTGGTGTGGGGCAGATGTGGGTCAGATCTATGGGGCAGGATCTCCTGGGGGCTGATGTGGGTCAGATCTGTGGGGTAAAATCTGCTGTGGGGCAGATGTGGTTCAGATCTATGGGGCAGGAGCTTCTGTGGGGTTGATGTGGGTCAGATCTATGGGTCAGGAGCTGCTGTGGGGCAGATGTGGGTCAGTTCTATTGGGCAGGAGCTGCTGTGGGGCAGATGTGGGTCAGATCTATGGGGCAGGGGCTGCTGTGCGGCAGATGTGGGTCAGATCTATGGGGCAGGAGCTGCTGTGGGTCAGATGTGGGTCAGATCTATAGGTCAGGAGCTGCTGTGGCTGCTGTGGGTCAGTTCTATGGGGCAGGAGATGCTGTGGGGCTGATGTGGGTCAGATAAATGGGGCAGGAGCTGCTGTGGGTCAGATGTGGGTCAGATCTATGGGGCAAGAGCTGCTGCGGGGCAGATTTGAATCAGATCTATAGGGCAGGAGCTGCTCTGGGTCAGATCTATGGAGCAGGAGCTGCTGTGGGGCACATGTGAGTTAGATCTATGGGGCAGGAGATGGTGTGGGGCAGATTTGGGTCAGATGTATGGGGCAGGAGCTGATGTGGGGCTGATGTGGGTCAGATCTATAGGGCAGGAGCTGCAGTGGGGCTGATGTGGGTCAGATCTATAGGGCAGGAGCTGCAGTGGGGCTGATGTGGGTCAAATCAATGGGGCAGAGCTGCTCTGGGGCACATGTGGGTCAGATCTATGGAGCAGGAGCTGCTGTGGGGCAGATTTGAATCAGATCTATAGGGCAGGAGCTGCTGTGGGTCAGATCTATGGAGCAGGAGCTGCTGTGGGGCACATGTGAGTTAGATCTATGGGGCAGGAGATGGTGTGGGGCAGATGTGGGTCAGATCTATGGGGCAGGATCTCCTGGGGGCTGATGTGGGTCAGATCTGAGGGGTAAAATCTGCTGTGGGGCAGATGTGGGTCAGATCTATGGGGCAGGAGCTTCTGTGTGGTTGATGTGGGTCAGATCTATGGGTCAGGAGCTGCTGTGGGGCAGATGTGGGTCAGTTCTATGGGGCAAGAGCTGCTGTGGTGCAGATGTGGGTCAGATCTATGGGGCAGGAGCTGCTGTTGGTCTGATACGGTTAAGATCTATGGAGCGGGAGATGCTATGGGGCTGATGAGGGTCAGATGTATGGGGCAGGAGCTGATGTGGGGCTGATATTGGTCAGATCTATAGGGCAGGAGCTGCAGTGGGGCTGATGTGGGTCAGATCTATGGGGCAGGATCTCCTGTGGGGCTGATGTGGGTCAAATCAATGGGGCAGAGCTGCTCTGGGGCACATGTGGGTCAGATCTATGGAGCAGGAGCTGCTGTGGGGCAGATTTGAATCAGATCTATAGGGCAGGAGCTGCTGTGGGTCAGATCTATGGGCAGGTGCTGCTGTGGAGCACATGTGAGTTAGATCTATGGGGCAGGAGATAGTGTGGGGCAGATTTGAATCAGATGTATGGGTCAGGAGCTGCTGTGTGGCTGATGAGGGTCAGATCTATGGGGCATGGGCTGCTGTGGGTCAGATCTACGGGACTGGAGCTGCAGTGGAGCACATGTGGGTCAGATCTATGGGGTAGAAGCTGCTGTGGGGCTGATGGGGGTCATATCTATAAGGCAGGAGCTGCTGTGGGGCTGACGTGGGTCAGATCTATGAGGCAGGAGCTGCTGTGGGGCAGATTTGGGTCAGATCTATGGGGCAGGAGCTGCTGTGGTGCAGATGTGGGTCAGATCTATGGGGCAGGAGCTGCTGTGGGGCTGATGTGGGTCAGATCTATGGGGCAGGAGATGCTGTGGGTCAGATCTATGGGGCAGGAGCTGCTGTGGGGAACATGTTGGTCAGATCTATGGGGAAGAGCTGCTGTTGGTCTGATCAATGGGGCAGGAGCAGCAGTGGGGCAGATTTGGGTAAGATCTATAAAGCAGGAGCGGCTGTGGGGCTGATGTGTGTCAGATCTATGAAAGAGGAGCTGATGTGGGGCTGATGTTGGTCAGATCTATAGGGCAGGAGCTGCAGTGGGGCTGATGTGGGTCAGACGTATGGGGCAGGAGCTGCTGTGCGACAGATGTGGGTCAGATCTATGGGGCAGGAGCTGCTGTGGGGCATATGTGGGTCAGGTCTATGGGGCAGGAGTTGCTGTGGGGTTGATGTGGGTCATTTCCTTGGGGCTGAAGCTGCTCTGGGTCATATCTATTGGGCAGCAGCTGCTTTACATATGATGTGTGTCAGATCTATGGGGCAGGAGCTGCTGTGGGGCTGATGTGGGTCAGATCTATGGGGCAGGAGCTGTTGTGGGGCTGATGGGGGTCAGATCTATGGGGCAGGAGCTACTGTGGGGCTGATGTGGGTTAGATCTATGGGGCAGGAGCTGCTGTGCGACAGATGTGGGTCAGATCTATGGGGCAGGAGCTGCTGTGCGACATATGTGGGTCAGATCTATGGGGCAGGATCTGCTGTGGGGCTGATGTGGGAATGATCTATGGGGCAGGAGATGCTGTGGGCCATATGTCGTTCCGATCTATTGGGCAGGAGCTGCTGTGGGGCGCATGTGAATCAGGTCTATGGGTCAGGAGCTGCTGTGGGTCAGATTGTCATGGTTTAATAATGTTGTAATTTTGCTATCAGTATTCCACATCATAACATCATATAAAGCATGGATAATTTTACTGAATCTGCAACTTACAGAAGAAGACTACATCTCCCAGAGAGCAACACGATGGGTCACGGGACCTGGACTCTATATTAACTCTGTCGCAGAACAGACAGACGTCTTTCGAGTTCTGGCGTTCAGGGCAGTGTGTGGGAGCCTTCAGCCGTTCGCCCAGATTCACAGTAGGCCTCGGTTACGGGACTCATTCTCTCTCCTATTTTGCTTGATTCATTAGCTCAATTTTCAATTATATTGTATTCTATTGTGTTATCCTGTATTTCGATATAGTATTTAGTAAATAAGTGTGCCTCCTTACATCGTTGCCGCTGTTTTCTTTTCTTAATTAACTTTTTCTTTTCGGCTGAGGGCCCTTCAGGGGCCCACGGCCCTTGTCACGGACGCAGGTGGATTTTTCGTTCAAACCGTGACAGATTTGGTAGCAGAGGATGGTTCCACTGTTGCAGCCACCCCCATAAGGCATTTGCCACCATCCATGAATCAGTATAAAGATGAAGCATTGGCCACCTCTCCCGTTCAGCCACATCTAAAGCCAGCTGAACAGCCTTTACCTCTGCAAATTGACTTGATTCTCCTTTACCTTCAGTGGCCTCTGCAACTTGTCGTGTGGGGCTCCATACAGCAGCTTTCCATCTGCGATGCTTCCCTACAATACGACATGATCCGTCTGTGAATAGGGCAAATTACTTTTCGTTTTCTGGTAGCTCATTGTATGGTGGTGCCTCTTTAGCACGTGATACCTCTTCTGTAGGTGGTGTTTCAATTTTTTTACTCTCAGGCCAGTCCATGATCACTTCTAGAATTCCAGGACGGCTGAGTTTTCCCATTCCAGCTCGTTGAGTAATTAATGAAATCCACTTACTCCAAGTGGCATCAGTAGCATGATGGGTGGAGGGAACCTGTCCTTTAAACATCCAATTTATTACTGGCAAGCGAGGTGCTAGAAGAAGCTGAACCTCTGTCCCAACTACTTCAGAAGCAGCCCGAACCCCCTCATACACGGCTAAGATCTCCTTCTTAGTCGGAGTGTAGCGCAGACCCTTTATATGCTTGACTCCAAAATCCTAGGGGTCGGCCTCGGATCCTCACATCCTGCCCCGTCCGTACTGGCCCCAAGGCCACGGCACGGGCTATTTCTTGTTTTCTCTGCTCAAAAGCCTGCTGCTGCTCAGGACCCCATGAGAAATTATTCTTCTTCTGTGTTACCTGATAGAGGGGGCTCACTATGTGGCTGTAGTTTGGGACATGCATTCTCCAAAAGCCCACTACTCCCAGAAAAGATTGGGTCTCTGTCTTGTCGGTGGGCGGAGACATAGCAGTGATTTTGTCAATCACATCTGCTGGGATGTGACGACGTCCATCTTGCCATTTTATACCTAAGAACTGGATTTCCTGGGCAGGCCCCTTCACCTTGCTGCGCTTAATGGCAAAACCAGCTTTCAAAAGAATTTGGATTATCTGTTTCCCTTTCTTGAAAACCTCTGCTGCTGTATGGCCCCACACTACAATATCATCAATATACTGCAAGTGCTCAGGAGCATCACCCTGTTCCAAAACAGCTTGGATCAATCCATGGCAAATTGTTGGGCTGTGCTTCCACCCCTGAGGTAAACGGTTCCAGGTGTACTGAATACCTCTCCAGGTAAAAGCAAACTGTGGCCTACATTTTGCAGCCAATGGGATGGAAAAGAAGGCATTAGCAATGTCAATGGTGGCATACCACCTAGCTTCTTTTGACTCCAGTTCATACTGGAGTTCTAGCATGTCTGGTACAGCAGCACTTAATGGAGGTGTGACTTCATTCAGGCCACGGTAATCCACCGTCAGCCTCCATTCCCCGCTGGTTTTACACACTGGCCATATGGGGCTGTTAAAAGGCGAGTGAGTTTTGCTAATCACTCCCTGATTCTCTAATTGGCGAATTAGCTTGTGAATGGGGAGCAATGAGTCCCTATTGGTGCGGTACTGCCGTCTGTGAACCACTCTGGTGACAATTGGTACCTCTTGGTCTTTTACCTGGTGCAACCTCCCAGCACCCGCTGGGAGACCCGGCGCTCGCTGCGTTGCTTCCGTCCTCCGTTCGGGGGGTTCCGTGCGCCGGCGCCGGCGCGTGGAAAGGGGGTGTGCGGCTGGTCGCGCGCGGGCGCGTGCCAGGCCCCCTTTCGCCCGGTTTTTCCCCATCCATCCATCCATCCATCCATCCATCCATCCATCCATCCACCTTTCCGCTTCGTGGCGGCGCGGGGTAGACCTGGGCGACCATCCACCCGCTCGATCGGCGGATGCAGTTTCCCGTCCGTGCCGCGGGTAGGCGTGTCGGCCGTAGCGGGGTTGACCTGTCGGCCGGTGCCGTTTCCCGTCCGTGCCGCGGGTAGACGTGTCGGCCGTAGCCGCGCGTCACGCAGCTGTGTCAAGTGGTAAGGGTACGACGAACGGCCAGCCGCCCCCCGACCCGACCCGACCCGACCCGACCGCTTCCGCCGTTGACCCTCCCTCGCGCCCACCCGCATCCTCCCCTGCCCTCCCCTCCCCTCCCCTCCCCTCCCCTCCCCTCCCCTCCCCTTCCTTGTGGTGTTATTTAAATTTATTTAAATAGGTAGGGTAGACCTGGGGTCCGGCATTCGAGCTCGGGCGTCCTCGCGCACGACCGTCTCCGCCGTTCGTCCTCCCTCGGGCACGCTTGCTTCCTCCATTATTGTGGTGGGTTTTTTTTGTTTTTTGTTTTTTTTTAAATATTTTTGTTTCTTTTAAATTTTTTTTCCTTTTTTTCTCCTTTTTTCCTCATTTTTTCTTTTTTTCCCCTTTTTTCCCCTTTTTAAATATTTTTTTTTCTTTTTTTTTTAAAATTTTCTTTTCCCCATATTTCCTTATTATTTATTTAGTTATTCATGCAATTATTAATATCGCTCTTCCGCTTTCCCATCTTTTTATTACTTTTATTTTATTTTATTTTATTATTTTATTTTACCGCGACATTTTACGATCTATCTGTACTTTTTCACACCTTCTTCCCTTCTACTTTTCTTTGACTTCTGCCTTCCCTTCCCTTCCCTTCCCTTCCCTTCCCTTCCCTTCCCTTCCCTTCCCTTCCCTTCCCTTCCCTTCCCTTCCCTTCCCTTCCCTTCCCTTCCCTTCCCTTCCCTTCCCTTCCCTTCCCTTCCCTTCCCTTCCCTTCCCTTCCCTTCCCTTCCCTTCTCTTCTCTTTCTCCTCGTCACCCGCGCGTGAGTAGGCCTGGCACGGCCTCTGTCACGAAGAAGGGGGTCGCTTGCGTGGCCGGGGAGGGATGGGGGGGTCCGCGACGGGGTTGCGGGTATGCGGGTAGACCTGGCTGCCGGCCGGCGCCTGATCTTCCCGGCCCCGCGTCCGTCTTCCACCTTCCCCCCCCCCAGTCCACACCGCATGAGCGGGAACCCGACCCGTACCCGACGGCGGCCTGCCTCCGCCTGCCCCCACCCCGGCCCTCACCCACAACCCGCCCTCTCCCGGACGCATCTCGCCCGACTGGCCCGCGACCGTGTTTTTTTATTTGTTTGTTTGTTTTTGTTTTTGTTTTTGTTTTTTTGTTTTGGTCGGTCACTCACTCAGTTATTTGTTTGGACCCGATTGGCCCGTTTGGTTTTTTTCTTTTCTTTCCTTTTTCCGCCGGGGTGCTTCTGACGGCTCGGCCCAATGGCGGCTCGACTCGGCGACCGGAGCCCGCCAAAACGCCTCGCCACCCCCCAACCCCACCGCCACCACCGCCACCACCTCCTCCTCACGCAGAAAATCCCACGTACCGTTCCACCTCATCTGCCGGCTGGGAGAGAGGCTAGGCGCGAACCCCGCGGGGGACGCGGCCGCCTCCTGCCGGCCCACCTCTCGCCGCTGCCGTCTTCCCGCCGCTCTTTCGCCATCCCTCGCCACGCGGCCTGCCCGCAGTCCGGATATCCGGCCCGAACGGACCTTGGTGGGCGGGGCCCGCGCACGCGCCCACGCTCTTCCTGCAGAGCCGAGGAGGCGGGGGGGGCGGGGCGGCTTTTTCAAAATCTAAAAAAGGGGAAAGTAAAGAAGAACCCACGAGAAAAACAAACAAACAAACAAACGGAAAATAATAAAACCGAGAGGGCGCGTGGGGGCACGGACAAACAATCGAACGGACCAAAGTACGAACGAACGGACGAACAAACAAACACGCAGACAAAAGGGCAAAACCGCGGTGGCGGTGGCGGGACGGCCAGCTTCAAGCAAGGCCGAACCGAGAAGCCCGGGTACGCCCCGACCCGGCG